>NW_028244972.1:600000-770548 GCF_964263255.1 Lissotriton vulgaris
CATTTAAGGAGCATAGAAGAAAAGAAAAATGGAGTGAGAAGGGGAAAGGGATAGAGGAGAAATGGGTAGGGTACAACGGAGAGACGAAGGGAAAGTCTGCCCAAGGTCCGGCTGGGTAGGTGACTGCTGAGGTGGAATCCACAGCCTATCTCTCCTCTTCAGCTATCAGGTAGCTCCACCGGGCATCGGGCAAATAGCTAGGTCTCAACAGAAAAACATTTATGGGATAGAAGGCAAGAAGAAGGGAGCGTAGAGAGGGATGGGGGTAGGGTGAAGGGTGGGAGGGAGATACGACAGAGACGAAGTAACGTCTGCCCAAAGTCCGGCTGGGTAGGTGACGGACGAGGGGGGATCCACAGCCCATCTCCTCTTCAGCTAACAGGTAGCTCCACAGGGCATCAGTCAAATGGCAGGGTCTCCACAGTCGAGGAAAAATTTGAAGAGTACATGTCCTAGAGGGAGAGCAGGATCAAGGTCTGGTGAAGGATGTGGTTAAGATCAGGTCGATGATAAGTTCTATTGTCCAGTAGTGGTGGAGGCATCGTGGAGAGACCTACTGAGGCACCATCTTGAGCTCAGGCAGGGTGGTTGTGACCTTGGTGTTAAGTTCAGTCAGTCCCCAAAATTCTCAATGTCTCAGAAGCATAGGGGATGCAAGCATAGGGGGCTGGTAGGAGGGTCCTATCTGGCAGATCAGCAGTGGGAGTAAAAGATATGTATAGAAAGAGAAGGTTTGGGTATGGCAAAAGGCTTCATTTTGCCAGGTCGACATGGCAGTGTACACTGCACACATATGATTTGCATTGGCTGGCCTGAGACATGGTTAAAGTTCTTAAGTGGGTGGTACACTCAGTGCTGCAGGCCCACTAGTCGAATTTAATTTACATACCCTGGGCACAGGGAGTATCACTTTACTAGTGACTTATAAGTAAATTAAATTTGCCAATATGGGATGAACCACTATTACCATGTTTAGGGGAGTGAGCACAAGCACTTTAGCACCGGTTAGCTGTAGTAAAATGTGCAGACTCCTAATATGAGCAGAAACAAGGTCAGAAAAAGTAGGGGAGGAAGGCATAAGTTGAAAGGAAGACCACCTCAAGGCTGGCAGGTTTAAATAATAAATGTATGCATGGTATTGTACAATTATGCTAAAGTGTAGGTAATCCTTTGAACTTAATATTATACATTAAAATGTATAGTAATAGCTACAAACGTATTGTACCAGTCAGAATTTGATAGTGTATTATTTTTGTATTTTTCTTGTTTACATAGAAAACGTATATGGAATAAATTGTTTGTCCCTTCGTAATCTAACAAGTGTCGATGTAGCTGTCTTGTGACCTGAGGGTAGTGGAATAGACTATTGATTTACTGAAACACAGTAACAACAATGTTATACAATGGTTAACATCTAAATCGGATTCAAAGTATCTTTCATAGTATTGTGTTAACAGGCTCATAATATGAGACCACGGTCTACAAGATGCTTAACTCTAGTGGATCTTGGAGAGCAAGGACCAGTGTAAAGGATGCCTGGCTGCACAAATAATGGGTGTCTAGGTAACTGAATAGCAGACATATAAACTGATTTTAGATTGTTCTCCTAGCATTTATGAAATACGGAACAGTGCCACAGCAAGTGTGCCAAGGAACTGGTGGCTTAAACAGCTGCTTCATTTTAGATTTTAAGCTACCCCAATCATTTATTTTCTCAAGAGTGTGAAACCAGCACAGTTCAACTTTGAAGTAGATTTTACTGAGTCCCATTTGTCATTGTGCAGCTTATTACATTCACGGTCTATGAATTCTCACAAAACATTCTTGTGACCCCAGAGTATTTTGTGGCAGTTGTCGCTGTTAAGAGAATTTTTTGAATGCAGAAAATGAAGCGGTGCTCCATTTCTCTTGGCAAGTAGTTCTCAAACAGTGAGGTCTCTAGTGGTGTCGAACTTGTTTAACAGGTGTAGTGCCTAGGGATACAACTGCTAATAATTGAATTCTCCATTTTAGATAATCTGTACTCCCTGGACCAATTTAATTTTCACTTTGTTAAACAGGGGGCACAGTATGTTACTCTTGTGATCCCTTCATACTTAAAATCCTCACCTCTCCAGCCCCAGTGAGAAATAAGAGCTGTCACATAATGTATTAAAGGTGAGGGAGAAAGGTGGTAAATCCCTTATTTTTGCTGTCTGTACCGAGGTGCTGATTGTAGCCTAAGTAATTTACGAGGAGTATCACTGCCATCTTCTATGCTTCTTTGCTAACCACAGCATCAAGCACAGAGCGGACCCGGCTATGAGATGGTCAACAAGGCATCATTGCTTGTTAGTTTTCTTTTTATCCCATCTTCCAGAACCCTTAGCTTCAAGGCAATATAGGTGGGACTGCCATTCCTTCCTGGCAGGTAGAGATATATCTATTGATCTATTTCTATTTATTTATCGAGCTCTAACTGTATATCTATCTATACACCGAGGGACATTTAAATAACTGTCTATATAAACTTTGTTTCCATGGCGTACTGACCCTTTTTCTGCTCAAGATAATTTTGTCTATAGCCGTCTGGAGTTGTTGTTGGATGATTGTGAGTACTAGTGGAATTGGATGTCTATTTCACAGTGGCAATCCTGCCTGTCCTTGATAACGAGTCCTGTGCAATAAATGTAGCTCTTGTATTTTTTTATTTGAAAGATTTTATATAGTGCTGGCTAGATCTGGAGGTATCAGAGCGCTTTACATGAGTATGAGACCATAGTTGCAGGTTACATCATTACAAAGGTTACACCGTTATTAGTGCTTGGCAAACATAGTTACATGTAAGCTAGAGACAAACAAAAAGTACATATACATAAGGGAAAAAGCAGGCAAGGGGAGAGATTCAGGGGAGGGTGGGTGGGAGCAGGGGAAGAAGAGAGAATAGAGGAGGGGAGGGTGAGAGACACAGCATGGAAAGAGGAGGAGGAGGGGGAGGGAGATGGGGACACAAACCGGTAGAAGATGTCAAAGCTGCGTCCAAAGTCCAGTAAGCTGTGATCCCAGGGGAAGTGGTATAATTTCCCCATCTCTGTTAAGAGAGTCTCCCCATACGCACTAGATTCTCTCAGAGGGGACTCTGAGACTCCAAGGCCTACATACTGGATCCTTCCCCAAAAAGGGGAGAGGAGTGTGAAGCAAATTCAACAATAGTATCTGAGATGTAGATGTAGCTACTCATTCCCCAAAGCATGTAACTGCTGGGGTGACGCAATGAAGAGGGAAATCCATCCATATGATATTCATCTGTACTACTGGGGCATTCTGGGCTAATAATTCAGATTTCTAGAAGTTGATTCTAAATCCTGACATTGCACTCGACTTTGTCAACAAGTGTTGGGATTGATTTCACAGGATCCATTACACGTACCATCACATCATCAGCAAACATAGACAGTTCGAACTCGTCCTTGCTTATGACTACTTCTCAGATCTGACCATACAGTGCATGTGGTTAACCACATGCGCGCTAGTGGTATTCTGGAGCTATGCTGAGATTTAAAAAAACCCATGTTACATGACGAGCTGGGCTCGTCATCAGCGTGCGAGGAGGCTACACCATGACGAGCCCAGCTCGTCATGAGCCTGGAAGGGGTTAACCAAGGGTTGCATGCACAGGGCAAACAATAAGGATGAGAGGGGACAGCCTTGCGAGGTACGCATCCTGGCAGTCAGATGTAGAGGCCAATTCATTCACACTAATTGGGCCATAGGATTTTTGTAGGTGGCTAGCATCTGAAAAGTGATCAGTGGACCAAACCTGAGTAACTTAAGCTCATGTTGCAAGAAAGTCCAGTTAACCCTATTGAAAGCTTTTGCTGTGTTTGGTACAAGAAGCAAGGCGTTTTTACCAGTACTTTCTACACTTTGTATTTCGTTTTTTATCTTGTTAGTGTTATTAACGCATTGCCTACCTATGACGAATCCTGTTTGCTATTAAAATTGAAAAATTAGATTGGCCAGCAAGAACCATCCTTCATGGGGTTTTGCCTGGCTTAGGGGCCAGTGTGATTACTACATTGAGCATGGACCCTGTCAAAACCCCTATGTCGAAAAAAGGAGATGTATATTTTGTGAGTGTAAGGGCTAAAGACGTTTATAAAAGAGAGATTTAAACCCTACTGATACTGTCCATTAAATTATGTTATTCTAGTAGATGCTACTTGTTGCCTATTTTTGAGTGATGGGGTCTTCCGGTATCATCATGTTCACCTCCGGGACTCTGGTCATCTGGGCAAAAGGAAATAGAGATGGGTTACAATGACATACATTTCTTTTTTTTACCTGGATAACTGAGAAAGAGGATGCCTTTATTGTTCCAGGGGGTCCACTGTAAGACATGTTAAACAGTTACTTAAAAGTCAACCATTCTATCTTTGTATTGATTTATTTGATACTTTTATATTGCAAAACTCGAAACCAATGCAATAATGTTTCTCAAGACTGTACTGGTTTTTGTTCCAAATTCTCTTGTACCTTGTTTTAGAAAGGAACTGCATTTGCTAAAAACTTTCTTTCCGCTTTACAGATATCAAAGAAAAATGTGGAGTGGAATCGACACAGACAACGTCAGACACCAAGAACGAACAGCAGCTAACACCTGTTCTTGAGCACTCTTTGCCTGAGGAGTCTGCTGTGCTTGATTCTTCTGTTGATGTGGAAACTCAGACCAGGTAAGACTAAACCTTTTTGCCAAGTCAGACATTGGCACGGCCAGAGATGTAGATGGTACAGAATCATTGAGCTAGAGAGGGAATAGAAGGGTCAAGATTCCTGTAGCATGTAATTTAAACATGTCAAAACACATATTTGAAGTGTGAAGTGATCAAAAAATAATTTCACTAGGTGTCCTCCTTTAAAACTACAGAATAGGAGGATGAGGCTGTCTGGAGCCGAAGATGGTGGATTCCTCTGAGTTCTCCAACAGATGGCCCTGGATTCCCTTTACGCCAGTGAATCATCACACTACAGACAAAAAGTCTGGAGGCACCGGCAACTTGATTGATGGCCATAACTTGGTTGCTCCTACAGCTGCGAGGTCTCCGACTTCTGCTTCCTGGCCGATTTTTAGGATCTCATATTGGTGTATCGACACAAGCATTTATGCAGTTATGGTTGGTGTTTGCAACTTTGTGTGTGCCGCAGAGTGGACTGATAGCCCGAGCGACCAAGTGGAACATCGGGCCAGGAGAGCTACAGGGCTTAAAATGGCACAGTGATGGAGCTCCTAGGGGCTTCTCTCGAGCTGTGAAGATGCATCGGTTGGCAGATTGTGCCAGACTAGATAGGTGGTGACCTCTGGAGGCCTAATAATGCTTATAAACCCACCATAAACTACAGGTGACAAGAAATCCAAAGGCTGTCACTTCACCTGAGCGGAGATGAGCTGGATGAGCAGAGAGGAGGCCATTTTTCCTCTGTCAACATGCCCTAGAGGGGAAGTGAAGTTGGTGCTCCTGCATTATTAAAGAGTGTTTTACCCTTTTACCCTTAAAGCCATATCCGAGATGGGACAAAGAAAAGGGGATAGTTTTTAAGCCCCAGAGCGGGCTGCTAGTTAACATCAACAGTGAACACCTTGTACAATGTATAGATGAGCAGGAGTTAACACCGGAAGAGGGAACCCTGTTATGCTCTGGTAATGCAATATGCTTCGAGAAATACAAATTACCATTGAAATAGATTGAAGATAAACTGGAGGGATTGACCTTTGGAGTGGCAGGCTTAGAGAGTTGTGAGAAAACATGAAGGCAGACTGCAAAAAACGGAAGGCCAGATGCAGAGCCCTTCAGGTGCAGCTCAAACGCTTGAAGCTTTCATAAACAATGCTATTTATGACAGGGCAATTCTAGACACTCAGCTGTGTCACCTGAACAATCTTCGCAGAGGAAACCAGATGAGGGTGCTGGGTATCCCAGCAAAGGCAGCAAAGGTCCCAGCAGATACATTTGCAAATGGATTGTGCACAGTGCTTGGAGAAATACGAACTATGGGAGTGCAGGTTATACAACCTGTGGTGGGGATTATGTTCAGACTACCCCAGAAATTACATGGAGACGACCATGACAAAGGTGGCTCAGTGATGGATACCCTGCCTTCTGGAGACTGGAGAGAAAGGATAAACGTTGTGGGGGAGCGCAATTCCCCTTTTTTCCTTCTTTTTTTCAGTCAAGAGACATTTGTGAGAAACAAGGCTCTTGTGGAAATAAAGCATAGCTTAATGGAGAGGGGTGTCACAGTGCAGTTGTGCTTTCCAGTAAGACCGAGAGAGGACTTTGTTAGGAAGTAATGTGGGGTGTCACAGGCCGACTTCTTTTAAAAATGTTTGGCTAACTTAAATCATAGCTGATGCAGATTAACCAATGAAGGATGGACACGTTGTTGGGTTACTGCCCCTGGTGAGTGATCTGATTACTGACCACTGGTTCAGAGGTCCTCCTCAGGGAAAATATACAGGCAGGGAGTTGATGTTGTGATTAGTTCATATTGTTGTCCTCTTTTTTTTTGTGTATCTTCAATGTACCCTTTCCCTCCCTTTTTAGCTTCAAGTGTTCTTGAGTTAGGGTTGGATTATTTTTAATTGTCGATTGCTAGTAATTGTATTGCTGATGAAAGTGACCTATTGGACATATTTTAAAGTAAAAACTATTTAAACCATAAACATTAAAACGTGTAGGGTATTCAGTGTATTAACTTTATAACCTTATGCCACTGTGAGCTGGCTTAATAAACTGCAAATTCATGCATAGTCTTACAGACCCACCCCATAAAAACGTATTAATGTTGTTTATTATGCACATTGTCCAGGCAACATTCAGTGTGCTCCTTAACACGTGGGTGTGTAAGGGGGTAACCTCAAATCAGCTTGTAGTAACCCTTTCTATAACTCCCCTTTTATTATTCGCTTGTTGTTTACATTTGTTACACAGCAGGTGGGTGACCCTGTATGCAATACTTTTTGACAGCAGATAAATGGAGTAGAAACTGCCCTGATTTATGCTAGAATTTAGTATCGGTGAAGAAATGTATTCAAAATTACCCCCGAAATACGAAACAAAAGGAAGTAATTCCGAAGTCTTGGTTTTTAGATAAAAAATGCAATTGTTTCTTTTCTGTGAATACTATTCCGTGGGCACTACCAATGATCAAAGCCTCCTTCTATAAACAAAATAACCCAGTTATTGTCTTTTTGTCAATCTCATTCTATTAATTGTAATCTTGGAATTAAACTCTTGCCTTGAATTTGTTTTGTTGAATGGCTTAGTCCACTGTATCACAGGCTCTTCTAGATGACCATATGTTCGATTGCCACCTAAAAATTAAACTGAGATGATGCTGTGTCCAGCCTACTTTAAAGCTTTAGTAAAGATGAGGGGATTTTATAGTTGCTGCTCACATTTGATACAGATACACTATAATTTGACATTCTTTGGAGTTCCTTTTTCTGTCCTCAATTTTGTGATGGTTCTAGTCTTGTCATTTAATGTTTTCACATCGGCAACTATTCTTCACTTGACTCCTTTGTTTATATATGTTTGTACACACACACACATACACACATGTACACACACACACACGTACACACACACGTACACGTACATGTACACACACATACACACGTACACCCACACCAATTGCAGGAGCACTCCACAGATTCTTCAGCTGTCATAGATTCCCAAGATTAGCATGTAACGGGAATGCAGCAATGTCTTTTTTTGTTTATTTAAGAGTAACTATATTTTCTCTTAGAAAAACTTTTTCAAAAACCTCATACATTTTGGGGTATTTTCTTTTTAACCCCACCTACTCACTCATTGTATTGTAATTGCATTTATATAGCGCTTAATACTCCTTACGAAGCGTCTAAGCACTTTTTCGGCGAGTAGCACTCTACTCTGGAAAAGATATGTGGTGAATTAGTATAGTGAAACATGAAAGTAATTTGAGTGGTGGATATGGTAATCCGTTATTTGGATTGAAAAGGACAGTGGAGGGATAGAAGAGTCATAAAGGTTTGCCTTTATATAGCACTTGCTTCCTCTGATGGGGTGTTGAAGTGATCTTCGGCGAATACCATGCTACTCCAGAACCCATAAGGGATTAGTGGTGAATTAGTGAAGTAATTTGAGTGGTGGATATGTTAGTCAGTTATTTGGATTGAGGAGGATAGTGGTGGGATGTTTTGGTGCTCTTACCAGTAGGAGGAGGCTTGAGATTACTTTAACTGCGGTGGAGGGGGAAGAGTCATAAGGAAGGGTTTAGCCAGGCTTGTCTTGGGGCAGCGGAATAGTAAAAGAGGTATGAGATGATGCAAGGAGGGGTAGAGTAGGGAAGAGTCTAGACAGGGTTATTTTGGGGATCATAGTAGTGGTATGGGGTTTGGGATGAATGAGAGAGTGGAGGTAGAGGATATATTTATTGAGGTATAGGGTGAGAAATAGGGTAGTGCATTGGAATGAGTAGTAGAAACAGGTTTGAGATGAGTCCGAGTTGAGTTAGAGGCTATATTGAGAAATGAGAAATAGGGAAGTGCATTGGATATGCTGAATAAAAAGAAAAGTAATATATAGATCCATAAGTACATGGAAGGTATATAGATGCATAAAGGAAGGTAGTACATGTAGATTAAAGATGCATTCATTAAACTCCGGCATTTAAGTCTTTGTTGTACTTTAAATTGATTTTTATTTATTTATGTATTTCTTTGTAATTCAAGAGTGAAGCAATTGCAGACAGTTATAATAAAAGATTTACTTATTTATGCAGTCACTTATATACATATTAAAAACAGAGAATAACTAATGAGTACATTTGTTAAGCAGGCTAACGAATATCCTATATTTTTTAAAAACATAATTATTCTACACGTTCATACAAATAAATACACATATATAGCTACATATCTAAAGTTCAAGTAAATACTTGTATACAGAAGGATGTGCTGTATATTTCTGTTTGCGTGTGGTGGTTATGTGAGGAGAGCCAATTCTTGAAGAGTTTTCTGAAGATAAGGTGGTTGTCCATGGATCTTTTGTTGGGAGGGTAAAGAGTTCCATCGTTTGGCTGCTTGAACAGAGAAGGATGTGACACCCATGTGTTTTTTCTTGTACGTTGGGATTTTGAGGCAAGGTGCCACTCTAAAGAGGAGGTTCCTTTGTTGAATGTGTTTGGTGATTTTATTCCTGATGAAGAGTGGTCCTGTTCCATGTATCGCTTTGTGGGTGATACAGAGCAGCGTGAACTTGGATCTTCTGGCAACCGGTAACCAATGCAGGGCTTTCCAGGCAGGGGAGCTGTGGTCGTGTGGTTTTATATCTAAAAGTAGTCTGGCAGCCGAGTTCTGAATGCATTGTTGTCTTTTCATTAATATTGAACGTGATCCATTGTAAAGGCTATTGGCGTAATCAAGTTTGAACAAAACGAGGGAGATGGTAGACTGGACCTTGTGTGGAAATCCCAAATGAGGTGAATATTTGTTGCTGAGTTTTTATAGTAACAAATCTTGATCTTGCTAGTTTGTTGACTTGGGCATTTATTGATCGCTTGGATCCAAGGTCATTCTCAGGTTTCTTACTTCCTTTGATACTTTAGGTGGTTTTCTCAGATCATCAGGCCACTCGGTGAGTGGGTCATGATGTTTCCAATCGCCACATGTTAATATTTTCTGTTTTGGAAGCATTTACTTTGAGATGGCTCCACGTCATCCATTGATCCACGGCTCTGAGACAACTGAAAATTGCCAATGTCTTTGGGGCATACCAGTTAAAGGAGTATTTGCGTGTCATCTGCATAGTTATAGCACATGGGGTAAAATTGATTGATCAGTGCCGGTAAGGAATACATTTTAACTTGTCATTGAATCTGTGTTTCAGGCCCTACAAACAAACCCCATTGATAGCACATAAGAAACTATTGACTGCATCCGGAACCGTTGAAGAAAATCAGCATTTAAAAAAGAAAAAATAGTGACTGGGTCTCTTTTTTGTAAAACATTTTCCTTTTTATTTTTGAAAAGCAATACAAACTGGCACCAACATGTACCCATGATTAACAAATTAACATTGCAGGCGAAAGCAGTTCAGGCAAAAATAATTTCTTTTTTTCAGCAGTACTACAATAGGATCAGATAAAGATATCACAAACGATAGGCTGTTCCAATCAATTTGGGCAAACCAAGCATCAGACCTGTATGAGTAGAAAATCAGATTCCTCATCTGAAACCTCTCGTTTGTGAGTTGCAATCCACTCGCCCCAGACTTTAGGGAACTTGCGTGGGCACCATCTAATGTTATAGGTGACTTTCTCAGAGGCCATGTAGAGGTATATACTCGGTCTCCATTCTGACGTAGTAGGCATTTCAGGGGCTTCACAGTATTTTGCTACATATCTCTTTGCTGCCACTAGTCCCAAATTACAGAAAAGTAGCTTTGCTCTGGGAATATCAACCTCTTTGGATATACTCAAAAAACTATACTTTGAGTCTTCATAGAGTGTTGCCCCTACAACCTTACCTAGTTTGTATATCTCTTTCTCCCAGTAAGCATGTATGGTCGGGAAGGTACCCCTGGTATGTAGGAAGTTTCCCTTCAGCCCTCTACACCTCAAACATTCTGGTGACATCACCCTTCCGATTTTATGGATTCATTCTCAATCAAAGTAGCCCTGGTGAAGGATTTTAAATATAATATGTTTTAATGTAGACGTGATCACCACTTCTTTTGGGTGCATTAAGGCTAACTCCCAATCAAGATAATCCCATTCCCCCAGTACTGATTCCCACTTAGCCCTCAGATTTTTTAGGCTGTTCAGGGCATTTGTTTTATATTGTGAGGAAACAGATTTTTCGGTCAGTTCTCCCATCAAGATGGTGACCGGGTTGAGTCCCCACATCCTGCTGTTTTCTGTTAGTTTGTCTTGGTGTGCGTAGTGCTTGGAGGTGAGATTTACTGCATTGAAAGCCCTTAAATCGTTTGGTACAAATTGACTTAACCCCTTCGCTGCTCATGACGAGCTCAGCTCGTCATGCAGTACACCGGTCGTGTGCTTATGACGAGCTGAGCTCGTCATGAACAATGGGGATCCTGCATATGCAGCACAGGAGGGGAAAACCACTAGCAGCCAAGGTGTTAATTGCTCCACATCCTTTCTTACATCTAAATGGAAATCATGACTGTGTTCACTGCCTGCTCTAGAGGATTGTAGTAGCTATGTGAATCTGACAAGACAATTAGAAAACAGTTGTTAGGCACTGAGGCGACCATTCTTTAAAAAGCGTCCTCAGAATGGAGGCAACCTTTCACAATAAGTATAACACTTGCAAACAATGAGTCTATTTTGAATGGGAAACCTTATTGTACCATTTGAAATAGCTGGTTTGTATAGAGTGCCATCATCCATTCCATTTGACGCAGGATATTGGGTCCAACCCTTAGGATGTTCATGGAAATAAACTACATTTTCCAGCTTGAAGCTTTCCTAGCTTCCATACCAGTGCCAGCCCCTTATAAGTAGATTCAAGTTATCTGTGTGTTGATATGCAAAAAGTATGAGGCTAACACTTGAAGACGTTGAGCAGCACTTAACACGATTTGTTATTGATGGTGGACCCTATTAATAAGTTGCTCAGGGTCTTAACTTCCATAGTGCAAATCCAAAGACACATCTATTTGTACTTTAACTACTTCATTCAGATAGTTCAAGTGTAATTTGAGACCCCAGTAGTTTTGCTGGTCTTTGTACCTGCCTGATCATTTTCAGTCTCACACTTTGAAGTCTTAATCCAGGTATGTAGGCTGACTGACACCTTGCAGTTCGTCAGACTAATTCTGATGATTGTTAAAGAAAAACATTGGCAAAGCTGTTGCCTGCCTCCCCACCCTCTGGCACTCCCTCCTTACCTTTTTTTGTGTTGAACCCTCCCTCTGTTGTCTTTGATGACCCTCCCAACCCACTACCCCTCCCTCTGTGTTCCCCCTCTGTCTGTGTTGCCCCTGCCTGTGTTGCCCCTCCCTCTGTTGCCTGTGTTGCCCCTCCCTGTGTTGCCTGTGTTGCCCCTCCCTCTGTTGCCTGTGTTGCCCCTCCCTCTGTTGCCTGTGTTGCCCCTCCCTCTGTTGCCTGTCTTGCCCCTCCCCTCTGTTGCCTGTCTTGCCCCTCCCCTCTGTTGTCTGTCTTGCCCCTCCCTCTATTTTCGGTTGCCCCTCCCCTCTGTTGTCTGTGTTGCCCTCCCCTTTGTTGTCTGTGTTGCCCTCCCCTCTGTTGTCTGTGTTGCCCTCCCCTCTGTTGTCTGTGTTGCCCTCCCCTCTGTTGTCTGTGTTGCCCTCCCCTCTGTTGTCTGTGTTGCCCTTCCCTCTGTTGTCTGTTGTCTGTGTTTACAACCTGACGAAAAGGAGTGAAAAAGGAGCAGGGAGGGCGAATACTGAACGTAAGGGCGGTAAATTGAAAATAAACCCTCCGATTAAAGTAAACAGAAAAGGCAGCACGCAAAAAAAGAGCCATCCAGTCACGTGCTACACCTTAGGCTGATCCCCTGTGCTTAAGGAGAACTCCAAAAAGTCCCTTATAACGGTGGCTCCTTTTTCCTTCTACTAAAGAAAACTCCACAAAAAAGTGAAGTGTCAGACACAAAGATGTGTGTGGACCATTTACACCAATATTATTAAATGGTGTCCTGTGAATTGACTACAGAGGAATACATCTCTAATCTAATGAGAGATTGTTTTTAAAAACCCTGTCCTGATGAAGGTGTCATCATAAAAACCGAAACGCTGCGTCGACAACTTGTTTTTAACAGCCATTTGCTTTTTAATTCTGATTTTGTGTGTTTAAAACATTTGCACCATTGAATCATTGGAAGGGTGCTAACACTTTTAACTATTTTTATATTGTGGCACTGTTATTAATATTTGTTATTGTACATTTTGCAATAAATTGTTCAACTTTTACAGAAATTGTTTTTTTTCATTGTTTATATACTTTGATAAAGTGGTTTGAGTTGTAAGGATCTCTTGAGTTATGGTGGTACACTATGGATAGGATTACCCTTTTTTTAAGTTAAAGATAGGGACTGTTTTGATTTCTTGTGTTGTCTGTGTTGCCCTCCCCTCTGTTCTCTTGCCCTCCCCTCTGTTCTCTTGCCCTCCCCCCTGTTCTCTTGCCCTCCCCTCTGTTCTCTTGCCCTCCCCTCTGTTCTCTTGCCCTCCCCTCTGTTCTCTTGCCCTCCCCTCTGTTCTCTTGCCCTCCCCTCTGTTCTCTTGCCCTCCCCTCTGTTCTCTTGCCCTCCTCTCTGTTCTCTTGCCCTCCCCTCTGTTCTCTTGCCCTCCCCTCTGTTGTCGGGTGCCCCTCCCCTCTGTTGTCGGGTGCCCCTCCCCTCTGTTGTCGGGTGCCCCTCCCCTCTGTTGTCGGGTGCCCCTCCCCTCTGTTGTCGGGTGCCCCTCCCCTCTGTTGTCGGGTGCCCCTCCCCTCTGTTGTCGGGTGCCCCTCCCCTCTGTTGTCGGGTGCCCCTCCCCTCTGTTGTCGGGTGCCCCTCCCCTCTGTTGACGGGTGCCCCTCCCCTCCCCTCTGTTGACGGGTGCCCCTCCCCTCCCCTCTGTTGACGGGTGCCCCTCCCCTCCCCTCTGTTGACGGGTGCCCCTCCCATCCTCTCTGTTGTCGGGTGCCCCTCCCATCCTCTCTGTTGTCGGGTGCCCCTCCCATCCTCTCTGTTGTCAGGTGCCCCTCCCATCCTCTCTGTTGTCGGGTGCCCCTCCCATCCTCTCTGTTGTCGGGTGCCCCTCCCCTCTGTTGTCGGGTGCCCCTCCCCTCTGTTGTCGGGTGCCCCTCCCCTCTGTTGTCGGGTGCCCCTCCCCTCTGTTGTCCGTTGCCCCTCCCCTCTGTTGTCCGTTGCCCCTCCCCCTGTTGTCTGTGTTGCCCCCTTCTGCCATCCGTGTTTGCTCCCCCATTTGTTTTGCCCCCCCACTGTGCAATAAAAAATGCTATGACATGACCAGTGCAGGACGTGTCATAGTTCTTTTCCCTACACTCCCTCTGTTTCCCACCCTCACTCCCGCCAGCATCAAAAAAACAAAGTTCTACAACACGGCCAGCGTTTTAAATTTTTTTTTTTTTTTGAACTTTCAGCCATGTTTCACAGCAGCCACACTGCTGTAGAACTTGACTAAAAAAAACTGACAAAGCAATATGGAGTGGTGTGGCTCACTGGTTAGAGGCGGTAGACCTGAGAGCAGAGGACGGCCTGGGACCAGGGTTCAATTCCCGACGCGGCAGGGTCGTGGACTCGATAATTCTCATCTCGGTGCCTACTCTAACCAGGGATCACACTCTGCAACTCTGGGCATTAGCTTGCCTCATCTCCACAACGGCCCCCCACATACGCCGGGGATGCCTGGTTTCACCTTGGAGATACCAAGTAGGGACCATCTCACAGGGAAAGCCAGGACGGGTTCCCCAGCGGTCTACTGCGCAGAGATACTCCTTCGGGAGTCGATTCTAGCGCATTACAAACCCACAATTAATTAATTAATTAATATCTTGCGAAGGTAATATCTGTTAGCTTTGCCAATGTTTGTTTTTATTTTACTGTGACACGATAGAATAAGATCACATAAAAACAGACTCAATGTGTGCAAAAAGTTTTTTTAGGTTGTTAAAGACCTTCTTTCAGCTTACCAAGAACTTTCAGTGAGCAGAAGCCCTCCCGTTGTTTACCATTGATTAGCTTTGCTGCTCATTTGCTTACTTTGCCCATCTTGTGTTTGACTTACTTTATCCATCTTCTGTTTGTCCCACCACTGGAGCTTAGCCTCTTTGCTTGTGTCCTTCCACAGCTGCAGCTCACTTACAGTCAGGGAACTCCTTTTCTAGGTCTCACCTACGCAGCGGGCATGCGCTGCATAGGGAAAAGACCTTTAGCCATCGATTCAGTTTGGCTGCCAAAAACATGCACGCATTGCATTGCCTTCAATGGCAACCTGTGCACGTTTGGCGATTCCCTTGCGGGAGAGAGCTTTGACATATGGTTCCTGCTCGCTCTCGCAAGGGAATCCGGCAGCAGGCCCCCTCCTCTCTTCCCTTCACCCTGCTGCCTCCTCCTCTCCTCGTCAGCGAGAGGCGCCCGCTTGCCTTTTTTGGATCCATTTCACAGGGAAGCAACTACATGAAAGAAAGAGAGGTTGTGAACAGATTACAAGCAGGGACTACGCTTCAGGGTCGCAAAAGGGGTAGGGGCATGGGGTTGAGGTATTTGGAGTATGATACCCCCCCCTAAACAAAAAAACATGCACTCTTGGCTTCAGAGTTTAGTCTGGGGGCATTTATAGAATTTGCAATGTCTTTGTTAGTTTTTCTCGTTTTCAGCTCTTCTCTGTGGACCAGGAGGACCACATTGGTGGCAGGCATAGTACCCTCCTGTTGCAGGGACATTTAGCCTTAAGGCTGCATTCGATGATGGGCTGCAAGCTTGGGTCGTTACCCGCTTTGCTCTGTGTCCGATGGAATTGTTATGTCTACTGGTGCAAAGTGTGTCTCATTCACTGAGACCCTACGGCTCTCCTCAATGCCAATGTGATGTGGCAGGATATAATTGGGTGCATGTAGTACCTATAAGGCACATTGTGCTTCCCTTGGTGCTAACATTGCGCCCCATGCCAGTTTATCAACCCCTAAGTGTTGGTGTTCCATGTTGTGGTGAGCATGTGAAATGTGTGGTGGTATGATGGGACGTGAGATGCATTTGTGTAACGGCGCACATGCTTAAGGGAGTCTGGGATAGGATTTAAGGGGGATGTTGCCAGCGTATCACTTGCTCATCAATGGCAGGAAAGAAGTTTGCAACTTTGGTTCGGTACTTGCCCATTATCATTACTGGTCTCAGTGTCCTAGACATATGTCATGCGTACCCAGATGCAACTTTTGGTGGCAGAGCTGCAAACTCTGACCCGCCAAAAACGGTTTCTCCCATTTAAATAAACCTTTGTCTGAGTGCTTTTCCTACCCAAGAAGCCTAGCCAAACCAGCCCTAATGTTTTTAATCACTAAGCGAAATGCTGCATTTAATTAAATATCCATTTGTATTGCTGCTTGTGGGTCTTTATGTTTTTTTTTTCCAGGCTTTTCAATCCAAAAAGCCCAGCAATTTTGCGTCTTTTTCGTTTTCTAAACCATAAAGCTGATCTTAAATGGGGTCTAAAGATGATGGGGGCTTGCTAAGCTAAACCACAGGGTGAATGTGGGTGATTGAAGTTATGCTGCTTTTAGCTGATTGCTAGAGAGACCGTCTTTTGTGTTGCACTTGTGCAGATTTGTGGTTTAAGGCCATTTCCCTCCGATCCGGAAGCACTGTTTATAGTAAGTCCATGCAGTGGTACAATAGAAGGGTCTGAGACAATGAGACCCTGCTCTCTCTTGTGGTGGTGCCGTTTCCACAATTAATTTCTGGTAATTGACAGGAGGGTATTGCAGCACACTGCCACCATGCATGTACAGGCATTAAATCATGTTCTCGTTGTAGGCAGCATGCGTGCTGTACCTGCTACCACAGTGCCACTCCCTGTTTTTCTTAATTGCACTACTGTTTTTGTATTTTTTCAAATTTGATCTCGCAGCAGAAGCCGTTGTGCCTACAGATTGCCTGTTAATACCACACAAACCAAAAATCAGAAATTCAAATTTCTCCATCTGACATGACAATTGATCTATGAGCTTACCAGAAGTTGTAAAAGAGACCTCACTAAAAGTTGAGGCCTCTACAACAAATCACATGGTAGAAATCACCCAACCCACCAACTGGTTCCAGCTCAGCTTTTCTGCAGCATCCTATTTCCTACTGAGTGGATAGGCGATATATGACCAGTAGTCAAAATAACAGAGTAAACTTAATGATTAAAGTCTTTTTATTATCTGCCACTTCATGGGTAGCAAGGGCAGTGCTGGGGGACCAAAGTGCAACAAGCATTGGCAAAGCCAATAGTTTTCTCCTATGCAAGAGCTTTTGGCTTTGCCAGGGTGTTTTAGCCATGCTGTGCACCAGCTTGGCTGCAGTTTAGCATGGATAAAAGTCAGTATTGTGGAGTGAACTGTGATAGAGTGGAGTATGCATGTTATGGTAACACACTTATGTTACAGCGAAGACCTCTTCAATCAACATGGCCATCACATTTGCACATACCTACTACAGCTTTACTCATGAATCTATACAGCACACAAATGATGATGTGTGGAAATCTACATCAGTATATGGATTTGTGTTTGATTCTATCAAAATGTTTTCCACCACACTTCAGAAATACAAAAATGCTTAATCTGTGATTTCCAAATTCTGATATATTCTGAAATATTTCTGCCGTACATTTACATGTATTTACCTTTTTGATGTGTTCTAGAAAAAAGTAACATCCTACAGCCATTTTACATTCCCATACCCAGCAAGATTGTCACATAAATCCACTTGCTTTGCAATGGAGAAAGTAAACACCAAGCTCCCTGGAAGACGGAGCCTGCATTTTACCCCTTTTTGAAGGCACAGCAAATAGTACAAGATAAAAACCAAATTGAAAGACCTATTTATTCCTCATTCACTTCTGAACTCCAGCAGAGTTATTTTAGTAGTGATTCAGCAGCCCCCTCCCATCCTACAGCTCTACTTCCAGTGCCGATGGCATGGGTGCGAAATTGAGGAAGAGGATTGTTTAAGTTGTTTTATTTGTAATGAGCACGAAGAACAAGCATTGGCATAGCCAATAGGTCTCACCTTTGGAACCTTATAAGTATTTAGTTATGCAGTACAATATCCTTGGTGCAACAACATCACCTTTTGCATGGCTAAACACTTATAAGGTCTTAAAGATGAGACCTATTGGCTATGCTAATGCTTGTTTATTTTGCATTTGCTTAAGCACTTCTTTAGAGTGCATTTGTTTTTTGTTGGTCTCTCTTGTGTACTTTTCTCACTCCATAAGAGTATGTTTTCCAGCTGTCTACCTCATGCGCCTCTCTTCCCCTTCTCCTTTTGCTTCCCCCGTTGCTGCAGTGTTCTACAACTCTCCTACCCTTCTTGTTGCTCCCTCCCTTGTGCGTTTATTTTCCTTTATTCTCCCTTCCCATTCGCTACCCTCTCCTGCTCCTCTGTTGTCTGCTGTTTGACAGAGGAGCATCCTAGCAGTTTTAAAACGTCTTAGAATACCCGACCTGAAGATTAAAGTATCAGTGTTTCAATGACTCTGAAACAGACTTGGTGCTAGAAGGAAATAGTGTGCGATTTGCTCTCGCTGTTTTTCTCCATAGATAAAATGCAAAATATTTATGCGGTATTCGTTATTACCCCAATCTTAAACAGTTTTCAACACTTCTCCAATTTAAAATTACAGCATTGGATCTAGCAGTGAGTAAGTCTTATGATAGGCTGTGCGCCAAGACTCTATATTACAACTCACTAACGCTCCATTGGTATGCCCAGATGTGGTCTTGTGCTCCCTCTGCAATAGGACTCAAGCCACACCCAACTGATTAAGCTCAAATAGGTGGAAACTTGTCTAGGGTTGCTTGTGTTCCCATTCAAGGTGACCTGACCTGGACCTTTGCGCTGTTGTGTTCCTGTTGGAGAATGACCAAGATTGGTTTGCATAATGCTGGTTACTGCTCTTGAGGCACTGAGAGAAAAACATGATAGACTGATTTTCTGCTCTGAGTATTTACCAGTGGGTAATACTAAGTTGCGCGTTCCATGAATTGTTTTTTTTCCTTCACTCCTAATGTTCAGGGGTATGTATTCTGATTATTATTTAAGGCCCTACTCTGCAGGTCAGAATGTAAATTGTCATCTTCATGAGTCACTGCAAGTCAGTGTGATTGCTGTCTGGGTGGCAGGACATTTATTCTGCCTTACTTCCATATCTACTTAAGTTTAGGTTACTTAGGAGGACCCAGATCCGGGTTATGACCTGCGCACAGTTGTTAATTCAATATATTGGAATCCTCATTTACAAATCCTGATGAAAACTATGCCCCTAGCGGCATGTATTTACGTTATTATACCATCCAGAGCATGTCTTTCTCCTGAAAGATTGCTGCATAACAGTCAAAAGCAGGCATTCTTGGCGGTGCTGTGTAAGTGTCTTTTGGTGCAAAGAAAAGGCCCTCCACTATCTCTTCTCACACCGGACTCCAGATTAAAAACTAAAACGGGAGTGAAGGAAGAAGCATGCTAGAGAAACTCCGACTCTTCAGAGGTGTTAGACGGAGACCCGGAGGGTCGGCCGAGCAAGGGGGAGAGGCCTCCTGGCGAGGGCCCTCTCCTTAGATCGTACGGACAAGCAACTACCCCCCCCCCCCCAGATGGACGCCACACCAAGATAGGTTCTGTACACTTTTATAGGTATTCTCAGGCAGGGCAAACTTGACGATACAGCAAGACAAAGATACGAGGATCTCGCCAATTCTAGTCTCTGGGGGAAAGGGGGTAGCGGGACATTCTCAGTACCGGTCCAGTACAGGGGGTAGCTGGTGTATAGCTCTCAATCCTCGAGCTGGAGTATTCGCAAGTAGGGGCCGCGGCAGCGCCAGCAGGCTCTCGACGATGGTTCACAAGGATGGGCCGCGGCAGCGCCAGCAGGCCTACGAAGATGGTTCATGAAGAGGATGAGCCGCGGCAGCGCCAGCAGGCTTACGAAGATGGTCCATGAAGAGGACGAGCCGCGGCAGCGCCAGCAGGCTTACGAAGATGGTTCACAAAGAGGATGAGCCGCGGCAGCGCCAGCAGGCTTACGAAGATGGTTCACGAAGAGGATGAGCTGCGGCAGCGCCAGCAGGCTTACGACGATGGTTCACGAAGAGGATGAGCCGCGCCAGCAGGCTTACGAAGATGGTTCACGAAGAGGATGAGCCGCAGCAGCGCCAGCAGGCTTCCGACGATGGTTCACGAAGAGGGTGAGCCGCGGCAGCGCCAGCAGGCTTACGACGATGGCTCACGAAGAGGATGAGCCGCAGCAGCGCCAGCAGGCCTTCAAGGACAGTTCACAAAGAGGGGCCGCGGCAGCGCCAGCAGGCCTCCAAGGATGAGTTTGTCTCAGTGTCTCTCGACTCCAGGATACAACTCCTTCCTGCTCTGGAGCTGCCCCAGTTATAGGTCTGGCGCCCTTTGATGTCCGGACCCTCGCACTTGGAGGTCGGGGGGTCCGGGATGAGGGAGTCCAGACACCCAGCAGGGGGGTGGAGCCAGCGCCCAGGGAGGCCGGGGGCGATCGAAACCTGGCGGAGGGGAGCCATCGACACTCCTTCTTCCATTGACTTGCCAAGTGGTCTCTTTACCCCCTGGGTGGATGGTGGTGCCTCGATGTCGGGGCTTGGCTGGGCCGGAGGTTGAGGTCGACCCGTGGCCACGAGGCCTGGTCGTGGCGGCTCCAAGATGGCGGCTGGGCCGGGGACGGTGGTTCGGGAAGGAACCCGGGCCAGCCGAGAATGTTGTGGTGATGGGCCGGGGCCCCGTGGGGGAAGAGCTGGGGGTTGGCCCGGCGGCTGCAGGGGTGGTTCTTGTCCGGGGAACAGGTGTACCAGGGATCCGTGACCCGCCATGTGGGGAGGGGTCGGGCCTACCACGAGGCCTGTCCAACATGCGTCCCCCCCCCCCCAACTGAAGGCAGGGAGAGTCACCCATCCTCTTGGGTAATCTCCACGCCGAGGCGGAAGAAGCGGGACAGGCCGTCTGCGTTGGCGTGGTCGTTGCCGGGGCGATGCTCCACAGTAAAGTCCATCCCCTGCAGGGAGATGGACCAACGCAACAGCTTCGGGTTCTCTCCCCGCATCTGCATCAGCCATTGCAGAGGTCGGTGGTCTGTTTGCACCCGAAAATGGGTACCGAAGAGATAGGGCCGGAGCTTCTTGAGGGCCCACACCACGGCGAACGCCTCTCGCTCTATGGTGCTCCAGCGTTGTTCTCGGGCCAGCAGGCGTCGGCTGATGAAGGCCACGGGCTGGTCAACTCCCTCCGTGTTGACTTGGGAGAGGACGGCCCCCACGCCGTGATCGGAGGCATCTGTTTGTACTACAAACTCACGGCTGTAGTCGGGTGCTTGGAGCACAGGGGCTGTGCACATGGCTGATTTGAGGTTCTCAAAGGCGGCCTGACACTCGGGAGTCCAGTGTACTTTCGGGGGGTTCTTTTTGGACGTGAGTTCTGTGAGGGGCCCCACAATGCTGCCATAGTCTTTTATGAATCGCCGGTAGTATCCGGTGAGCCCCAGTAAGGCTCGGACCTCTGTTTGGGTGACCGGAGGCTCCCAAGCCTGAATGGCAGCGATCTTGAGTTGGAGAGGGGCCACCTGGCCACTTCCCACCTGGTGCCCCAGGTAGGTTACGGACCCTTGGCCGATTTGGCACTTGCTGGCCTTGATTGTTAGTCCTGCTTGCCGGAGGGCGGTCAGGACCTCCCGGAGGTGTTGGAGGTGTTCTGCCCAGTGGTGACTGTACACTGCAATATCGTCCAGATAGGCGTCGCTGAACCCCTCCAGCCCCGCCAACACTTGGTTTACGAGTCTCTGGAAGGTGGTGGGGGCGTTTTTCATTCCGAAGGGCATCACTTTGAAGTGATAGTGGCCATCCGGAGTGGAGAAGGCGGATCGCTCCTGGGCACCCGGGGTAAGGCCGATCTGCCAGTAGCCCGCGGTCAAGTCAAAGATGCTTGCGGAGCCGGCGGCCCCCAGGCGGTCGATCAGTTCATCTGCTCGTGGGATGGGGTGAGCGTCTGTTCGGGTTACGGCATTCAAGCCCCGGTAGTCTACGCAGAACCTGAGTTCTGGGGCGACGCCAGGTGCGGCGGCCTTGGGGACCAGCACGACAGGGCTGGCCCAGGGACTGTCGGAGGGCTCGATTACCCCCAGGGCCAGCATCTTGGATACTTCTGACTGGATGCAGGCGCGTACCCGATCAGGTACTCTGTAGGCTCTGTGCCGGATAGGGGGGCTATCCCCGGTGTCGACATCGTGGAGGCACCAGGGTGTGACCCCAGGGATGAGGGAGAACAGGTCGGCAAATTGCTGGAGCAAGTCTCGGCAGTCTTGGCGTTGTGCTGGAGACAGGGTAGCGGAGAGGTGGACTCCTTCCACGGAGCCGTCTTTCTCGCGGGTCCTCAGGAGGTCGGGAAGGGGCTCGGAATCCTCTTCAGCCCCACTGTCGGTAGCCATCAGAAGGCTGAGTTCGGAGCGCACAAAGTGAGGCTTAAGTCTGTTGGCATGGAGGACCCGCAGAGGGTTCCGGGGAGACTCCAGGTCTACCAGGTAAGTGACGGGGCCCTTTCGCTCCACCACCTTGAAGGGTCCTGTCCATTTGTCTTGGAGGGCGCAAGGTTCGACCGGGGACATGACCCAGACCTGTTGCCCCGGCTCGAACTCGATGGATGAAGCATTTTGATCGTACCATCGTTTCATGTCTTCTTGGCTGGCTTCGAGGTTGGCTTTGGCGAGTTCCCTGAACCGCCCAGTCTGGTTCCGGAGGGTCAGGAGGTACTTGTACACATCAGGGGGGAGTCTTCTGGGGGGTCACCTCCCACCCTTCCTTGACCAGGCTGAGGGGACCCCGGACGGGGTGCCCATACAGGAGCTCGAAGGGGCTGAATCGCAGGGATTTCTGTGGGACCTCCCGGTAGGCAAACAGGAGGCATGGTAGCAGCACGTCCCGTTGGCGGCGTAGGGGCTCCTCCAGGCCCATGATCATACCCTTGAGGGTGCGATTGAATCGTTCCACTAGTCCGTTTCCTTGCGGGTGGTAGGGGGTCGTGAATTTGTAGGTGACCCCACACTGTTGCCATAGGGACTTCATATATCGGGAGATGAAGTTCGTGCCCCGATCACTGACGACCTCTCGGGGGAAGCCCACCCGCGAGAAGATCCCCATCAGGGCTCGGCCCACCACGGGCGCTGTCACGGTCCGGAGAGGTATGGCCTCGGGATAGCGGGTGGCATGGTCCACCAGGACGAGTATGAACCGGTGACCTTGTGCGGTCCGGGGCTCCAGGGGCCCCACAATGTCGATCCCCACCCTCTCAAAGGGAGTGGTGACGATGGAAAAGGGTTGTAGGGGGACTTTTATTTTCCGGCCGCTCTTCCGCGCTGGCCTGGCAGGTGGGGCAGGCCAGGCAGTTGTTTACTACATCGTTCCGCATTTTAGGCCAGTAGAAATGGGTCACCAGGCGGCTGTAAGTCTTGTCCTGCCCCAGGTGCCCGGCGAGCGGCACATCGTGTGCCAGGTTAAAGAGGAAGTCTCGGAATTGGAGGGGGACCACCAGCACCCGGCTGGCCCCCAGTTCAGCAATCTTTTGCTCACTGTAGAGGAGCCCGTTGTCCCAATAGATCCAGTGGGCCCCCGAGGCATCCCCTGCGCTCTGGGCTATGGCTTGCTGTCTGAGTCCCTCGAGGGAGGGACACGCTCTTTGTTCCTGGCGGAATTGTTCCTGAGTGGGGCCACCTTCTTGGCGCCACTGGGCCAGCTCCGGGAGGTCTTGGAGTGGGTCAGGATCTTCGTTGTTGGGCCCCAGCGGACCAGGCTCAGGGGTGGTCTCTTCTGTGACGACCGGCGATGGAGGTTCGGGCCACTCGGGTTCTTCGGTGGATGGGATGGCGCGGGCGGCCATGGATCGGGTCGTGGCGCAGACCCATTCAGGGAGGCCCAGCATCCCCAGGTGCTCTCTTCGCTCCACGGCTGCCCAGGGGGAGCTCTCGAGATCGTTCCCCAGGAGGCAGTCCACGAGGGCGTCATCTCGGACAGTCACCTTCAGCATGCCCGATACTCCCCCCCCCCCCCCCCCCCCACCCCCCCCCCCACTCGAAGGGGACGCGGGCCATCTGGCACAGGCTCTCGGAATTGTCCGCAGATCGTACTGGACAAAGTACTTTTGGCAGGATTTGATCGGGGGTCACCAGATGGCAACAGACTGCGGTTACACTGGCCCCTGTGTCGCGGAGGGCTTCAGCCCGGTGTCCATTAATGGTGACCCACTGGCTGTACTTCTGCGTGTTGGCGGGAAGGGAGGCCCGCGGGACCATGTCCCTGTCTCCTAGACATACCAGGGACATGGCGGCGGGTTCCCACTCGGTCTGGTAGTGCTCACATTCTTCGGCTACTTCTTCGCCTTGCTCCTCTCCGAGGGCGACGGCGGTGATCTGGTGGTTCACTGGACCCGGGGCCTGGACTGACTGGTTTCTCGGACAGTTTGGATCATTGGCGTAATGGCCGGGCCGCTGGCATTTGTGGCAGACAACGTTGGAGCGGAATCCCGGTCGCGTCGGAGGGCTTCCTCTTCCGGCCGGGGACGGGGGATTGTTAGTGGGGGGCACCGTGGTGCCCCGACCCTGGCCTCCTCCTCCTCCTCGCGGACGGTGGGTCCCCTGGGAGGCTCTGTTTTGTTCGCCCGGCCAACTCCGGGGGACCCGGGTGCTCTCCCATCGATCCGCTTCGATGGCGAGTTTCCGGGGTTCGGTCAGCTTGCTATCGAGGAGATGCTGCCTTAGTTCCACGAAACAATTATTGGAGAGGTGCTCCCACACGATGAGATCGACTAATGGTTCGTAGGTGGTGACCTGGCTGCCTTTGATCCATCCCTCTAAGGCTCGGCTAAAAAAGTTCACGTATTCTACCCAGGTGGTCCCGGGGATTCTTTTACAGTCTCGAAATCGCTGCCGGTACATCTCGGGGGTGAGCCCGTAGCGAGTGAGCAGGGCGGCTTTCATGGGGTCGTAGGAGGTCATCTCTGCGTCGGGGAGCTGTAGCAGGGCATCTCTTCCTTCGTTAACGAATCTCCCCCATAACCCGGCTCCCCAGTCTTTTCGCGGGATACGGTGGGAGAGCATGGCTACCTCGTAGGCCTTGAACCACTGCTGGATGTCGTCGTTCCGGTAGTACTCCCGGACGACGTCTTTGGGAATGTGGAGCTTGGTGTCCGTAGGGGGAGCGGAGATCTGGTTCTCGGGGACGCCGAGGTCCCTGTTTTATCGTCGGATTTCTAGCTCTTTTAAATTGCGCTCGTGTTCGTACGCTAGTTTTTTCTCTTCTAGCTCCCTCTGGCTTTTTTCTCTTCCCGTTCTTCCCGTAGTCGTAAGTGTTCGAGGGCTATCTTTTTCTCTGCTAGTTTTAGTTCTCCATCTAGGCGAAGTCGAGCCAGTTCCAACTCGTGGAGCCGGGTCCTCTCCCGTTCTCGGGCCTCCTCGGGAGAGAGGCCCGTTCTTCTTTCTTCTTCGGGGGTTGCCGTTGTTTCAGTGGTCTCAATGCTTTCGTTTTGGGGTGGGGGCGCTCCCGTCTCCACCCAAGACTCCAAGGCGTGCTTGAGGTCATCTTTGGTGCTCAGTCCCGTGGTAGCGATGCCCAAGTCTATGCAGAATTGTTTCAATTCCTTGTGGCTGTATTCTTCCAGCCGTTCCATCTGGAATTTTGCGGTTGTTCCAATCTCTTTCGTCGACATTGTTGCTGTGCGTCGTGGGGCTAGTTACTCTCCGTACGATTATGCGTTGGCTCGGATCGCGCCGCTGGCCACCAATGTTAGATGGAGACCCGGAGGGTCGGCCGAGCAAGGGGGAGAGGCCTCCTGGCGAGGGCCCTCTCCTTAGATCGTACGGACAAGCAACTACCCCCCCCCCCATCCCCCCCCCCACAGATGGACGCCACACCAAGATAGGTTCTGTACACTTTTATAGGTATTCTCAGGCAGGGCAAACTTGACGATACAGCAAGACAAAGATACGAGGATCTTGCCAATTCTAGTCTCTGGGGGAAAGGGGGTAGCGGGACAGTCTCAGTACCGGTCCGGTACAGGGGGTAGCTGGTGTATAGCTCTCAATCCTCGAGCTGGAGTGTTCGCAAGTAGGGGCCGCGGCAGCGCCAGCAGGCTCTCGACGATGGTTCATAAGGATGGGCCGCGGCAGCGCCAGCAGGCCTACAAAGATGGTTCACGAAGAGGATGAGCCGCGGCAGCGCCAGCAGGCTTACGAAGATGGTTCACGAAGAGGATGAGCCGCGGCAGCGCCAGCAGGCCTTCAAGGACAGTTCACAAAGAGGGGCCGCGGCAGCGCCAGCAGGCCTCCAAGGATGAGTTCGTCTCGGTGTCTCTCGACTCCAGGATACAACTCCTTCCTGCTCTGGAGCTGCCCCAGTTATAGGTCTGGCGCCCTTTGATGTCCGGACCCTCGCACTTGGAGGTCGGGGGGTCCGGGATGAGGGAGTCCAGACACCCAGCAGGGGGGTGGAGCCAGCGCCCAGGGAGGCCGGGGGCGATCGAAACCTGGCGGAGGGGAGCCATCAACACTCCTTCTTCCATTGACTTGCCAAGTGGTCTCTTTACCCCCTGGGTGGATGGTGGTGCCTCGATGTCGGGGCTTGGCTGGGCCGGAGGTTGAGGTCGACCCGTGGCCACGAGGCCTGGTCGTGGCGGCTCCAAGATAGCGGCTGGGCTGGGGACGGTGGTTCGGGAAGGAACCCGGGCCAGCCGAGAATGTTGTGGTGATGGGCCGGGGCCCCGTGGGGGAAGAGCTGGGGGTTGGCCCGGAGGCTGCAGGGGTGGTTCTTGTCCGGGGAACAGGTGTAGCAGGGGTCCGTGACCCGCCATGCGGGGAGGGGTCGGGCCTACCACGAGGCCTGTCCAACAAGAGGGGTCCTACTTTGAAGGAAATTTCTGAGGAATCAGGCAAGAAGTCTGGCTGAAGGCAGCTAATGAACAGATATCCTCTAAAGCAAACCGGGATCGAGGAGCTGTCCAGGGGAGCAACCAGGTGGTAAGCAATATTTCACTCTATGACCGGCTTCCTAGTGTGCTTAAATAGGAGGCCACAGTAAATGACTTGGAACAGGAAGGGACAGAGGGTATAGTCAGCTATTAGTTTGGTCCACTAGATGCCCAAGCGAATGGGTAGGGTAAGGCATTCCAAGGTAAAACCAAGTAAGCAAAAAATAAATTATAAATGCCCTCAATCACAAGTCTAACAAGAATTCGCATAGCCAATAGGTCTCTCATTTGGGACCTTATAAGTGTTTAGCCATGCAACAGTTTGTGTTGTTGCACCAAGGATATTATGCTGCATAACTAAACACTTATAGGGTCCAAAAAGCGAGACCTATTGGCTATGCCAATGCTTGTTTGTTTTTTGTTGCTGTTTTGTTTAAGTTGCCAGATCTACAATAGCTGGACATGGTTTTTGTTAAGGTCTTTGCATCAAATGAACTTGTTTTCATTGCTTTGAATGTTGTTTCCATTCTGGTTGTAGGAAGCAGTCTTTCCCGGGGGTGTGGGGGCTGCCCATGTGCCGAACTTTGCAAATGAGAAAAAGCCTGGTGGAGGCGCAATTTACAAGTGTGGAGTGAGTCCCAGGCAGCATGACTCACACACACAGGAGTTCATGCACTGCACCTGCATACTCAGCATGGTTTAAGGAAACTCGACCCACTCCCTCCCAGGCATCGAACACATATTTACCAAGAAACTCTGAGAAGAGCCTGCCTGCTGCAATGACGGTGTGTGTGCCTGGTGAAAGCGTGCACTGACGGCTGGTGGTGGTGTGTGCCCGGTGAAAGCGTGCACTGACGGCTGGTGGTGGTGTGTGCCCGGTGGAAGTGTGCACTGACGGCTGGTGGTGTATGTGCCTGGTGGAAGCATGCACTGATGGCTGGTGGTGTGTGTGCCTGGTGGAAGCGTGCACCGACAGCTGGTGGTGTGTGTGTGCCTGGTGAAAGCGTGCACTGACGGCTGGTGGTGGTGTGTGTGCCTGGTGGAAGCGTGCACAAACGGCTGGTGGTGGTGTGTGTGCCTGGTGAAAGCGTGCGCTGACGGCTGGTGGTGTGTCCCTGGTGGAAGCGTGCACCAACGGCTGGTGGTGTGTGTGCCTGGTGAAAGCGTGCACTGACGGCTGGTGGTGTGTGTGCCTAGTGGAAGCGTGCACTGACGGCTGGTGGTGTGTGTGCCTGGTGGAAGCGTGTACTGACGGCTGGTGGTGTGTGCCTAGTGGAAGCGTGCACTGGCGGCTGGTGGTGTGTGTGCCTGATGGAAGCATGCACTGACGGCTGGTAGTGTGTGGGCCTGGTGCAAAAGCATGCACTGACGGCTGGTGGTGTGTGTGCCTGGTGGAAAAGTGTGCACTGACGGCTGGTAGTGTGTGTGCCTGGTGGAAGCGGGCACTGACGGCTGGTGGTGTGTGTGCCTGGTGGAAGCATTACTGACGGCTGGTGGTGTGTGTACCTGGTGGAAGCGTGCACTGACGGCTGGTGGTGTGTGTGCCTGTTGGAAGCCTGCACTGACGGCTGGTGGTGTGTGTGCCTGGTGGAAGCCTGCACTGACGGCTGGTGGTGTGTGTGCCTGGTGGAAGCCTGCACTGACGGCTGGTGGGGTGTGTGCCTGGTGGGAGCGTGCACTGACGGCTGGGGGTGTGTGTGCCTGGTGGAAACATGCACTGACGTCTGGTGGTGTGTGTGCCTGGTGAAAGCGTGCACTGATGGCTGGTGGTGTGTGTGCCTTGTTGGAAGCGTGCACTAACAACTGGTGGTGTGTATGCCTGGTGGAAGTGTGCCTAGTGGAAGCATGCACTGACGGCTGGTGGTGTGTGTGCCTGGTGAAAGCATACATTGACGGCTGGTGGTGTGTGTGCCTGGTGAAAGCGTGCACTGACGGCTGGTGGTATGTGTGCCTGGTGGAAGCGTGCATTGACGGCTGGTGGTGTGTGTGCCTGGTGGAAGCCTGCACTGACGGCTGGTGGGGTGTGTGCCTGGTGGGAGCGTGCACTGACGGCTGGGGGTGTGTGTGCCTGGTGAAAGCGTGCACTGATGGCTGGTGGTGTGTGTGCCTTGTTGGAAGCGTGCACTAACAACTGGTGGTGTGTATGCCTGGTGGAAGTGTGCCTAGTGGAAGCATGCACTGACGGCTGGTGGTGTGTGTGCCTGGTGAAAGCATACATTGACGGCTGGTGGTGTGTGTGCCTGGTGAAAGCGTGCACTGACGGCTGGTGGTATGTGTGCCTGGTGGAAGCGTGCATTGACGGCTGGTGGTGTGTGTGCCTGGTGAAAGCGTGTGCTGACGGCTGGTGGTATGTGTGCCTTGTGGAAACGTGCACTGACAGCTGGTGGTGTGTGTGCCTTGTGGAAGCGTGCACTGACGACTGGTGGTGTGTGTGCCTATTGAAAGCGTGCACTGACGACTGATGGTGTGTGCCTGGTGGAAGCAGGAACATTTGCTGCAATAGAAGACACAAATGAAATTGACGAAGAGGGAGGGGGAGTGCGAGCATAGGAGTCTGATTACAGCAATAAAACCACAGATGGCAGCTGTGCACGCGCTTGTGAACGCAAGCTGGAGGCCAGCAAAAGCCTATGGTGGCACTTTTAAAAGCTGCTTACTAAATGTCTCAAAGAGACTCAGGCAAGACCTAGAAAGCATAGCTAATGGTTTCCAAATGCCCTCAGAACTAAAGTACTACTCTTCCCTATCTCTCCCCCGACCGCAAGTACTGCTTGTACCCCTCTCCCCAAAAACTGGTAGAAAAGTGTGCACCACAAGCATTCCCATAAAGAATAAGAAACAAACTAGTGGAAAAGGCCAGCTAGTGGCTTCCACACACAAACCCCACCCAATGCTTTCAGCAAAAGAAAGCTGACAAGGCCGTATTCCTGCAGGGAGAGACCCACCCCACCACAAAAGCACAGATGAGCCCCTTGCCTGCAGTTAAGTTGTGTAATTGTGTCTTCCCACCGTGCCTCTGTTGAGCTCCAAGTTTTCCGGGCCCTGGAAGTGCAGTCCTCGGTGCACCTGGGCAATCTCAGTGAAAGGCAGCAGGGATCAAGGCTGACAGTATTAGGGACAAAAGTCGTACTTCCTTATGTACAAAACAAGACTCTGGTGTATTGTTTACAAGAGGCCTATGACTCATCCTCTACTATCTTCAAGAAGTACTCAAGACCAGCTGAAAGAGAGGGCTGGCTTTCATCCCAGTGGGCTCAGGCCAACAGTGCTCCTGTTGTTTCGCCTAACTCGATTTTTAAAGTTGGTGATAGTTTTCTACCAGTGAAGAAGTTTTGGAGGACTATGCTGCTACCCTAAATGAAAAATATACATGCTGTGTTAAATTTATAGAAGCAGGATGACTATTGTTCCCAGCCACTCTCCCTGGTGACAGTGAAACTTATGGCACCCTGGATCCAATACACCTGTTAACGAAGTTCATGCTGTAACTCTAAATAATGATGTATTCCAAATGAATTTAAGTGTAATAACGTCTTCACTGCTTACTTGAAACTTGTGGTCCCCACCAGGGTAGGCCTTTTGTCGCCAAATTAAACTCCAAATGCCTCCTGTTCTTGTGGGTCTGGAATGCATTTTTGCCTTTCCTTTCTGCAGTAGATCATTAGCAATCTCAATTGTTCTGGCAAGAAAACCTATTTGAAGCCTACCTGCTAAATACTAGCTTGGACTGTATAAAGGTTTCGACTTCCTTGCATGTACTTTCATTTTTCTGACATTGAAAAAATGATTACTGGTGATTTATGTAACAAACATCTTTCAATAGCACTTGAAGCCTTTCTCGGGCGTCAAGATGTGTTCTACAAAAAATCCTGTTATATTTTTGTTGTCTTTTTACATTCTAAAGGCACAAGATTGCCGCTCTAAGAGGCATCATACTCAATCCCTCCATGCCAGACTGTGGACCTGATTGCTAAAGATTCTGCTTTTGCATACATGATAATCTTCCAGTCTAACGTAGAGGTTAGATGTGCTGTCAGCAATCAGTCTGTTAGGTCTCGTTATAAGAGGAAGTTGTTGAGTTCTCCATGAGCATCCGTCAAAAAGTTTTATCAACTGACTTGTACAGTTTGTCTTTCATCTTCTAATTTGCAGAACCCCTGCCTGCTGTCTTGATGCCTTGAATGTGAATGAGACACATAAAAGTTTAAATCTTTGTTGCATGAGGCATGTCTCTATATCTTTTTTTACAAATCAATCCTCAATGCATATTTCCCATGCATACAAATGACTCCATATCGACACTATGAATGATTTCTCTTATTTGAAGGAGTAGTTTCAGGTGGTGGCATTTTTATGTCTCGCGTGGCGTACTGCGCACATGCGCAGTCGAGCTCGCGAGATTTTATGTTTTAAGGAGAACTTCACTAGTGAGGGTTATGCCCAGCCCCTCTTCTACATTGGCTGGCCTCCTAAACGGTAGCCAGCCATTGGAGAAGAGGTCCTAGTGACGTTCTCCTTTCTCTTTTAGCCCCGTCCTTTTCAGATTGGGTTCCTTGACTTACTGCTGAAGTAAAAGGTTTCTTTTCTTCTTTAAGCGTCCAGATGGCCCCATAAAGAAGATGAAGAACCTTGTATGCCAGCAGGAAGTCGGGGCGTCCAGTTTGAAAGGGACGGGGCTAAAAGATTAAAGGCAGCGCTTTCCCTCTCGCCGCCGTCCTCTTCCCTCTCCCCCTCCCGTCTTCTCACCTGTCCCCCCTTCCTTCCCTCGGTGCACAGTTTCTGCAGTCCAGTTTCCCCTTTCCTGTGGGTGCTGGCTCTACTCACACACAGCGCTGCTTCTCTTGTCTTTGTGCACCTAGATGTGTCCTTATCTCTGCCCCTTCGCATCAAACACACCCGGTGTGTTTCCCTTGGGCCTGTTTCGGGGCAGTTTTACATATGTACACTGTGTTTGAATCACTGTGTTCCAAATCGGGTCGGTTTCACTGTCTAATGTTAAGAGAAACGCACAAGGCCTCCCCTGGGACAAGGCACACCTCATTCATTCCAAAACTGTGATCCATCACCCGGTGCAGGGTAGGTGCATTGACCACCTGAACCCCGTTACCATATGCTTATTTAATTTTGGAAAATCGAAATACAAAAATGTTAATGCAGTGTTTCAAACCGAGTATGTAACTGACGAAACACCCGGAACCGTGAATCATGTGGACATCACAGGACGCAGGCGGGAGCTCAGCGCACACGAGCCCTACAACCCTACGCTACTTTACCTTTGAAATATCGGAATTAACAATTAATTTAAAACCACTGGATTTCCCCAGCGCTGACTTCACTGTAAACTGCGGCACACCCTCATACACCCTCACCCAACCTCACCCCCTCACCCTCACACCACCTCACCCTCACCATCACACCCCCTCACCCACCCTCACACCCTTTCACCCACCCCCTCACACCTCCTCACCCTCACACCCCTTTACCCTCACACCCCTTCACCCACACACCCCCTCACCCACCCTCACTCACCCTCACACCCATCACCCTCACACACCTCACCCTCACCCTCATACCCTCACCCTCACAAACCCTCTCACCCTCACACCCACACACCCCTCACACCCCTCAGCCCTTCACCCTCACACCCCCTCACACACCCTCCCACCCTCCCACACCCTCTCCCCCCTCACCCTCACACCCACTCACCCTCACACCCACTCACCCTCACACCCCCCTCACCCTCACACACACCCTCACCCTCACACCATTTCACCCTCACCCACCCTCAACCCTCACACCCCCTCACCCTCACACCCCCTCACACCCCCTCACCCACCCTCACACCCTCACACCCCCTCACCCTCACACACCCTCACCCCACCCCCCCACACACCCTCACCCCCCACACACCCTCACCCCCCACACACCCTCACCCCCACACACCCTCACCCCCCCCCACACACCCTCACCCCCCACACACACCCTCACCCCCACACACACCCTCACACCCCTCACCCTCACACCCCTCACCCTCACCCCCCTCACCCTCACACCCCCTCACCCTCACACCCCCTCACCCAACCTCACCCCTCACACCCCCTCACCCTCACACCCCCTCACCCTCACACACTCTCACACCCCCTCAGACCCCCTCACCCACCCTCATTTACCCTCACTCACCCACACCCCCTCACTCACCCACACCCCCTCACTCACCCACACCCCCTCACTCACCCACACCCCCTCTCACCCACACCCCCACCCCCTCTCACCCACACCCCCTCTCACCCACACCCCCTCTCACCCACACCCCCTCACTCACCCACACCCCCTCACTCACCCACACCCCCCTCACTCACCCACACCCCCCTCACTCACTCTCACACCCCCTCAGCCCCACATCCACTCACTCCCCTCACCCCCCTCACCCCCACACCCTCCTCACCCTCACACCCCCTCACCCTCACACCCCCCTCACCCTCACCCCCCTCACCCCCCCACCCTCACACCCCCCTCACCCTCACACCCCCCTCACCCTCACCCCCCTCACACCACCACTCACCTTCACACCCTCCTCACCCTCCCTCTCCCCCTCACACCCTCACACCCTCACACCCCCTCACACACCATCACACACCCTCACCCTCTCTCACCCCCTCACCCTCACACCCCCACACCCCCTCACCCTCACACCCCCTCACACCCCCCTCACCCGCACACCCCCCTCACCCTCACACCCCCCTCACCCTCACACCCCCTCACCCTCACACCCCCTCACACCCTCACACCCCCTCACACCCTCACACCCCCTCACCCTCACACCCCCTCACCCTCACACCCCCTCACCCTCAAACCCCCTCACCCTCACCACACCCACTCACCCCCTCACACACCGCCTCACCCTCACACACCGCCTCACCCCCACACACCGCCTCACCCCCACACACCGCCTCACCCCCACACACCGCCTCACCCCCACACTCCGCCTCACCCCCACACAACACCTCACCCTCACACCCACTCACCCTCACACCCACTCACCCTCACACCCACTCATCATCACACCCCCTCACCCACACCTGTCACCCTCACACTCCCTCACACACCCCCTCACCCACCCCCTAACCCTCACACACCCCCTCACCCTCACACACCCCCTCACCCTCACTCCAAATCCAGTACTTGTATACCGCACAAATGACCCCCGAAGGGGTCTCTCAGCGCTGGGGGCCGTTGGGAAGATTAAGCGAGCTATTGCCCTGAGTCGCATAGTGCTGGGAAGAGCCCTGCCGCCGGAGCTGGGGATCACAGTCGCCTTGGCTGCGGTGCCACACCTCTCCCCAGCCCTCGCATACCCCCTCACCCTCACACCCCCTCACCCTCACACCCTCGCACCCCCTCACACCCACTCACCCTCACACCCACTCACCCTCACACCCCCTCACACTCACCCCCCCTCACCCTCACCCCCTCACACCCCCTCACCCCCTCACCCCCTCACACCCCTCATCCCCCTTCACCCCCCTCATCCCCCTTCACCCCCTCACACCCCCCCTCACCCCCTCACACCCCCCTCACCCCCTCACACCCCCCCTCACCCCCTCACACCCCCCTCACCCCCTCACTCCCTCACACACCCTCACCCTCACACACCCTCACCCTCACACACCCTCACCCTCACACACCCTCACCCTCACACCCCCTCACCCTGACCCACCCACCCTCACCCACCCTGTCACCCTCACGGACATGGCTTGCCTGGGGGGACAACTTCCCTTGTAAACTCCTGGCTCGTGAGGGGAAGAGTTGGGCTCGCAAAACAGTTTGCTGTGTATTTCACTTGGAGAGCGGGGTATGTTTATGATTTCACTTGGAGAGCGCGGGGTGTGTTTCGTTCCCACGGTCTCTCAAGTAGCATCTAGGTGCTGCAGCTGGTCCATTCTGCAGGGCTGTAGGGGGCGCTGTATAGCGTGCCTTCACTGTTCGCTGTCCCGCCTTCTCGAGGATTATCTCTCTCCATCCAGGCATATGTCCCGGAATGCACCCCCTCCTGTTGTCAGACGCTGATTGATCCAAAGTCTGATGGTCCTAATTTACACCTTTGCCTTCACATGTACTGACTAATTTGTGCCCCCCTCTTACTGCTAAAGGGAGTACAGCCCCCTCTTACCCTGCAGTGGGCGCCTCTCGCCAGTGACCCGGTCACACCCACTTCCTAATCTGCCACAAGGCTTTCTCCCACTGAAACGTGTGCTCTTCCTTTGACACCCCACCCCCACTCTCATATGTTCCAAGTCTTCACCCCTCCCCCCAAAACAGCAATGGGATCGCTATTCACAGTCGCTAATATGCAGAAGGTGGTCGACACCTTGTCCTCTCCAAGGTGACCCTGTGGGGTCTCAGCCCCAGACTTATAAAGGGACTGGGGTCTCCTTCAGTGTAGGGACCACAATACCCAGGGAGGGTAGCGGAGGATGGCTGGATACCAAGAGAATGTAACCAGTGATGCTCCCTACCAAGGGCGTGTATCCTTAGACGTCTGTCCTCACGGGGGACAGTGCCAAGAGGCTTGTCTGTGAAGGGAATGTAACTAGCGCCTGCCTACAAAGGGAATGTATGCCTAGGCGGCTGCCTGCCACAGCATTGTTGCTGTAGACACCTGGATGCCCCAAAAGTACCGTCCCAGATGTCTTAATACAAGGGAATGACTGTGGAATGTAACCATACATGTGTACACACTGGAATTACTAGATGATGTAACCTCCACAGCCAGGAAACGTAGGTGTGTAAATGTCCCTGTAGTATGTAGCTATATATATATATCCTGTTACGCTTGCAGTGTGACTACCTATGTCAAAGGTTACAAGGAAGCCTAACCGCATAATTCTAGATTCTTTACGATTGTGGAAATGTCATTAAAGACTGTTACACACCCAGGGAATGTAATTGCAGATGCCTCTTAAGCAGCTATTGTACATTTCTGGCGACCCATGGGGTGTTAGCGCAGCTGTTTGGGAATGTGCAGTGCTGCTGTGTTCAGTAGATGTGCAGAGGCGGGGCAGCTGTGGGAACGAGGTTAGACAACTCGGGCAATGAGTAGGTAATTAGGTGATCGCCCTAAACTGGGGAATGACTGCCCGAATGCTGACTGACCAGATTTGGAAATCTCACTGAAATTCCACTGGAGAAGTGTGGCTCAATGGTTAGAGCGGCAGAACCTGATGCAGAGGTCTGGCCCGGGACCATGGTTTAATTCTCGCCTCGGCGGCTCTAGGACTCAATCTCCCCGGACCTGATAATTCTCGCCTCGGTGCCTAGTCTAATCATGCGTCCCACTCTGTGACTCTGGGCAATAGCTTGTTTAATCTCCACAACGGCCCCAGCAGCGCTTGGTTGCCTGGCTTCACCTTGGGGGTGCCCAGGAGTGGACATTTCACAGGGAAAAGCCAGGAAGGGTTCCACAGCGGTATGAGTGCAGCGCCGGGACGCCCCGTAGCTGGGGCAGCCGTGCGCTTTACAAGTACAACACATTTACATTTACATCATGGATTCAGAGAGCAGAACATGCAGCTGAGAGGCGGGAGGGGGCAGGAGGAAGGAGGGTGCAGGCAGCCATGAAAAGAGAATACTGTGTAACCTGGTTCCTATGCTTCGAGCCTTTGCTGGATCTTGGAATTATGCTCTGGGGCTCTGTGTGTGTGTGTGTGGCTCTGTGTATGTGTGTGTGGCTCTGTGTATGTCTGTGTGGCTCTGTGTATGTGTGTGTGGCTCTGTGTATGTGTGTGTGGCTCTGTGTATGTGTGTGTGTGGCTCTGTGTATGTGTGTGTGGCTCTGTGTATGTGTGTGTGGCTCTGTATGTGTGTGTGGCTCTGTGTATGTGTGCGGGCTCTGTGTATGTGTGCGTGGCTCTGTGTATGTGTGCGTGGCTCTGTGTATGTGTGCGTGGCTCTGTGTGTATGTGTGCGTGGCTCTCTGTGTATGTGTGCGTGGCTCTCTGTGTATGTGTGCGTGGCTCTCTGTATGTGTGCGTGGCTCTCTGTATGTGTGCGTGGCTCTCTGTATGTGTGCGTGGCTCTCTGTGTATGTGTGCGTGGCTCTCTGTGTATGTGTGCGTGGCTCTCTGTGTATGTGTGCGTGGCTCTCTGTGTATGTGTGCGTGGCTCTCTGTGTATGTGTGCGTGGCTCTCTGTGTATGTGTGCGTGGCTCTCTGTGTATGTGTGCGTGGCTCTCTGTGTATGTGTGCGTGGCTCTCTGTGTATGTGTGCGTGGCTCTCTGTATGTGACTGGCGCTGTGTGTGTGACTGGCGCTGTGTGTGTGACTGGCGCTGTGTGTGTGGCTGGCGCTGTGTGTGTGGCTGGCGCTGTGTGTGTGTCTGTGTGTGGCGCTCTGTGTATGTGTGTGTGTGTGGCGCTCTGTGTGGGCGCTCTGTGTGTGTGTGGCGCTCTGTGTGTGTGGTGCGTCGCTCTGTGTGGCGCTCTGTGTGTGTGTGTGGCGCTCTGTGTGTGTGTGTGTGGCGCTCTGTGTGTGTGTGTGTGTGTGCGCGTGTGTGGCGCTCTGTGTGTGTGTGTGTGTGTGTGTGTGTGTGGCGCTCTGTGTGTGTGTGTGTGTGTGTGTGTGTGTGTGTGCGTGTGTGTGGCGCTCTGTGTGTGCGTGTGTGTGGCGCTCTGTGTGTGTGTGTGGGGTGCTCTGTGAGTGTGGCGCTCTGTGTGTGTGGCGCTGTGTGTGTGTGGCGCTGTGTGTGTGTGGCGCTGTGTGTGTGTGTGGCACTCTGTGTGTGTGTGTGTGTGTGTGTGTGGCGCTCTGTGTGTGTGTGTGGCTCTGTGTGTGTGTGTGTTGGTGCAAATGCAATAGGTCTCACATTTGCGAGAGATTAAGCTATTGGCATTGTAAATTACAATGCCATTTATTTATCTGTTTTCAAAACCAACACATAAATAACAATTTTGTTATTTACAATGCCATTAGCTCTAACTTTTGCAAAGGCGAGACCGTTGCATTGTAAATGCTTGTTAGCTTTGTTACCAGATCTCAAAAACATAAAGCTACTGCTGCATCACAAATAGTTAAAAAAGATTATCAAGGCGAAACCTGGTATAGGGTTTCTATCAAGCGGAAGCAATGATGATGAATGTTTATAAATCAAACATTTTTCTGTTTTGATGTAAATACATTATATAAAATGATTGGCTGACCAATGACTGCAGCCAGTGAAAGATGTAAAAAAAATCAGAGCCGGAAAGGCACTCGGCCAGTTCTAAATCATGTATCACTTTATCATTTCTGTCATAACTATCACACTATTATCAAAACGAAAATAAGTGTTTGCCAGAAGAGATACAGGTACATTCTACTAGAGCTTCGGTGTGAGTCGTAATTTCCTTTTTGGCAGTTACCCAATCAAGGAAATTAATAAAATGAGCTTGTAGATGTAATTTTCTTGATTCTGCACCCAAAGTGGTTGTCTAGTGTATGTGGGTGGTTCTCTAAAAGTTTTTTTTTTTTTTTTTTTTTTTTTTACCTCGGCCTGTATTATTTTATTTGTAATCTTCCTTCAGCTACAAGTGGCTTAACACATGGGAACTCTAAAGGGTATGCAGCTTATTTATGAGTAGAGTGGGATTTGCTCTGTGGAGGAATGTACTTGGAAGAGGCAGATGCCAAATAAGACTTCCCCAAAAAAACACAAGAACAGAAAGAACCGTCTTAACCACCAAACACACACTCTCAAGTATGATATAGTGTAGCGATAATGGCTGCAAACTTGAGGTATGACCCGAGAGAAAGACTACAGAAGAATGGGAGAGGGGCACAAACATCAATTCAGTACAATTTCAATCATCCAGGAAAGATCAGCAGTTTGCCCAGAGTAACCCCAAGCATAGTGGATGAATAGATTTAACATGAATAAAGAAGCATTCATTACTGTGAATACAGGATTTACATGTGGGGTAACATGGTCTTCTGACTGATCTGAACTGAATAGATACTGTTTTACTCGAAATGCGGATGACTGGTGGGAACTTGGGACATGAAGGCACACAAGCTACTCTCTCCTTGCCAGCTGCTCGGTGGAGCCTAATGGTGGATAACAGACGCAGCTCATAAATTGTTACTGAGTTGATTATGGATACTGTCCCATTGCCTTTCAGTTCAGAGGTAGATTAGTTGGGAAAGGAAAATAGTTCAATTGATGTGGGAGTCTCCGTGGCAGGATAATTTAATTGTTGGCAATTCGTGTTTTCACGCATCCCAACGAAACACACACCACGTGAGTAACACACTACATATAAAGGATCATATGGTTCTAAGAATTGCATCACAACATCCAAGACAAACTGGGGAAACATGGGAAAATAAGTTAGGAGAAGGAACATGAAGGGACCCAGTAAAGTAGTGAAGTGATACAAAGTGCTAGGTATATATTAAAAGACAGGGGGCACAAATGGCTTTTTTTGCAGAAAGGCCCATGTGACCGGACCGAAAGTCACTTCAAAAGCTTTAAAGAGCACAGTTAATTTATACAACGTACTCTGCGTATGCTAGGGGAGCACTAACTTAGATTCGGCCAGGAGTTCCATCACAAACAGTGGTAAAAATAAAGGAATAGGAGGTTCGATATTTTGGTGTTATGGGCAAACTCAATGGGCAAGACATAGCTCTAGTGAACATTTATTCCATAAAACCTGATCTGTGCATTTTTGCCAGAGATCTTAGAACACATTGCTAAAGTGAAGCAGTACCCGGTAATAACAGGGATGTTTTAATTGTGTAGATGAGTGGTTCTTAACTATTTGACTTCTTAGGACTCTCACTTAATCATTATTGGAATCTGGGGACCCCACGGAGTTATTGGAAGCTGGGGACACCGGCCTAAGCATTTTTGATGATTTCAACCACAAAGCAATTCTCAAAAATACAGAAACAAACATTCATCAAACAAATACACAAATAATGAAATAATTTATTTCATTTACAAACCAATCTAAAAAAAATATATATATGTATATATTTTTATTGTTAAAAGGAAGAATGGAGCTTTTTAAAATTGAATCAAGGCCACTCACCACCCATACTATATTCAGTTTGGTGCGCTTACCTTGCTCCCATAAATCAAGCTCCGGATAATTACATAATGTTTAGCCTCCAGTTTCAAATTCCTTCACGTTTACAAACTGTTTTAAAAATGTAACGTATATATTTTCTTCTTTATTTATATACATTTTATTAATCTGCTAATATTTACTTTTCTAAGCAGTCGCGGACCCCCTGAGTTGGCTTTAGGGAGCCCCAGGGATCCCCGGACCACAGGTTAAGCAACACTACTATAGATTTCGTATCGCCTTTGCCTACTTCAACAATGTTTTTTTTTAATGTTTACAAAGCTTTATTAAGTAATATCAGGAAATACAAAATACCAGCAAGATACAAACCAAAGACATAATAAATGGAATATAGAGTGTTGGTAGCAATGAAAGCAGAAAGAAAGCTATTTATATATTAAGAGGCAATAAAGGGGAGGGAAGAAAGGGGGGAGAAGGGAACAATTTCAATTGAGATATTGAGTAATATAGAACTTCAAACGAATGTGAAAAGTAATCTTATTTGAAACTAGAAAAACAATATGCCACAAGTGATTAGAGGAAAAAAAGAACAGAGAAAAAAGGCAATTATGGTGGTTTAAAATTTTCCGAATGTACACAAGATTTTTTTGTTATGACATTTTTATTTAAATATGAAGTAAGTGCCATCCAGAATAGATCTCTATTTATCATTGGTTTTCAAGAGGAGGCAAAAGCAATATCTAGTCGATGAAAATGGCATAAGTTATTCCACCAATGCTGAATGGAAAGTTTTTTCAGATTTTTCAGATTCAGTGATTTTTGTTTAAAAGCTAACGCTAACATAAGGTCGAAAAGACCAAGTGTGTGGTTAGGTAACATCAAAGAGTCAAGTAAACTACCAAAAATAAGTATGAGGTTAGAAAAGCCTGTGTGGATATGAAAAATGTGAGATATGGGACCAAATGTTCTTCCAAAAAGAAATAACAAGAGGGCAAAGATCAAATAGGTGCATGAGGCCTGCTTTGGGGCAGCCACAAGTCCAACAATTTGTGTCTGTAGAGTGTGAGAATGTAGCTATAGAAATAGGGGTGATGTAAAGCTTTTGATAGAGAAAAAATATAGATTGAGTGACCAAGGCAGATCTAGAAATTAATAGAGAACGGGAACAAAATTTGTCCCAGAAATGAATGCTCCATTCACATCCCAGAACAAGCTCCCAGGCAAATTCTACTTTCGTTTTAGGACGATCCGGACTAGGAGATAAGTATTTATAAATTAAGGAGGCCTTAGGGAGAGTAATCAGAACATTAAGAAGAGAGGTTTATCCCAAGGGAAAGGAAGTTGCATGAAGAGAATAGAAGGTATCAAGAATTACTGCCATTAAAATAGAAAATTTCTTCAAGAAGGAACGAGGACAGTCAAATTTGGACTGGAAAGAAGAAAAAGAGCAGGGAGTCAAACCATCAAATAGGTCATTAACCCAAGTTATTCCTTTTCGTTTCCAGGAATTCCCAAAAATTGTTCTATTTATAATAGTAATAAGGGAATTATGCCATAAAGGAGAACATAAAAAAGATTCATTGGAAATAATCTTTGGTTGAGTCAAAGGTTTCAGTAAAGAACACATATGTCTAAACAATGAGGAGGAGGAATGAGGAGATTTGGCTGAAAAGGCCAGGACTTTCATAGAAAAAGGTAGAAGCAAAGAACATTCAATAGTGAACCATAGAGGTGTAAAAGGGGAGGGATTAGAGAGAAGCCATTTGGAGGCTTGACAGAGAAAGAAGGCTTTGTTATAAGTACGAAAGTCAGGGAAGTTAACACCCCCTTTGGATTTTGTCTTCCAAAGAAGAGATAAGGATATTCTGGCTTTTCTTATGTTTCCAAAGAAATTTGGAAAGGCAAGAGTCAATCTTCTTAAAATAGAAAGATGGAATATGAATAGGAAGCATAGAGAGAGTATATAGTAAGATGGGGGTGATCATCATCTTAATAGAGTCTAACCAAAAAAGAAACAGGGGATTCCAGGATGAAAATAATTTATCAATACGAGATAAGGGCGCAACCATATTCAATTTAACTGAAGAAGAAACTGAGTTAGAGAACCATATTCCTAAGTATTTCATTTGAGATCTGTTCCTGGAGAATCCAGTAGAAGAAAAGGAGAGAGGAAGAATTTCTGTTTTATCTGAATTAATCTTGTAACCAGAGACCAGGGAAAATGAAGAGAATTCATGCATCAAGGGAGGAATAGATACATCAGGGTTAAATATAAAAAGTAAAATGTCTGCATAAGCAGAAACCTTTAGATGTTGATCACCATAAGAAAAACCGGATATAGAATCATTATTACGAATTGATGATAAAAAAGGCTCAAGGGCTAGAATAAATAAAAGAGGGAAAAGAGGACAGCTTTGACTGACACCACATTGTAAAGGAAATTAGGAGGAAACCAAACCATTAACTAGCACTGATGCTAGGGGCAGAATATAATAAGGAAATAAAAGAAATTATCTTGGGTCCAAAGCCATGCCACTTCAAATATTCAAATAAAAAGGGACCAATCTACCCTATCAAATTCTTTTTCAGCATCCACCGAGATAGCTGCTAGGGTGCAGGATAGAGAGGCCTTACTTAAGACATTAAGAAAGAGACAAGAGTTATCCGAAGTTAATGTACCCTTGACAAATCAACATTGCTCCCTACCTACCAAATGAGGCATAAGAGGTTCTAAACATAGAGCAAGTAATTTAGCAAATATTTTGTAATCTACATTAACCAATGATATGGGCCGATAATTTTTACAAAACATAGGATCTCAGCCTTCTTCATGTATCAAACAAATCGTAGCTTCTTGGAAAGTACCATCGGTCTGACCAGAAAGAAAAAAAGAATGAAAAAGATCTAAAAGCTTAGGGAGTAATAAGTTAAAAAAATGTCAATAAAATTCTACTGAAAAGCCGTCTGGACCAGATGTTTTGCTTTTCTTTAGAACTGTTGGAGATTTCTTTAAGGGATAGATACATTTCAAGTGCAGAAAAATTAAGATGGTCCGTAGAGGGGGCAGGAATATTATTGAGATAAGGGTGAATAAGAGGATTAGAAGGAGGGGAATCTGGGGTGTGCAATTTTTGATAAAATGACTTTAATTCATTAAGCAGGTCCTGATCTTTAGGAAACAGATTTCCATCTGTGGAATAAATAGTCAATTAAAGTACAATCTTTCCGGGATTTAAGGAAATTAGTCAAAAGTTTGCCGGATTTATTATGTCCTCCGTAATATCTAGTACTACTTAATTTGTGTTTAAGGGCTTTAATATTTGATAGTGCATCTTTGTGTTGTTGAAGAAAACGTTTAATTTGTTTGGAGACAGTCTATAGTAAAACCCCTAGCAGAAGCTTTAAAAGAATCCCATGATATGTGGGGAGGAGTAATATGTGCATTGTTCAGTTATAAAAATTCTTCAGAGAAGGTAGTAAAAGAAGATAAGAAAAGCGGATCAAGTAATAGGTAGTTATTAAAATGCCAACAGGCGGCATTAGGATGAGGAGGGAGCAAAACAAAGTCAGTCTCAATCAGAGCATGATCAGAAATGACAATAGGTACAATAGAAGAAGAGATTGAGATAAAGATTGAGAAAGAAAGAAATAGTCTAGACGAGAGAAGAATTGTTAGGAAGAGAAATAAATAAGAAGTCAATATTATTGGGGTGAGAGTCTCCAAGCGTTTACAAGGTGTATTTGGGAAAAAGAATCAAGAAATTGTATGAGATTCATGAGGAATAAAGCGTTCCTGGGACTGTTGGTCAATAAAAGGATCGACAACTTGATTGCATTCACCTCCTAGAATGAAGAGATCATCTCTAAACTGAGTACATTTTTGTGTAACCATAGGCCAGAAAGTGTAATCAGGTTGAGTAGGGCCATAAACCTTAAATACAGTCAAAGAAATATTATTGATAAGCAATTTAGCTAATAACCATCTCTCCTCTGTATCAGTCTCTTGTGATACAACCTTACATTTGAATTTTTTGTGACATAAAATTATAACACCATTTTGTTTTGATAAAGTGGGAGAAACTAAAACTGAACCAACCTAACGTTTTTTCAATTTTAACGCCTCCGGTTCTGTAAGATGAGTTATAGGAGGCAAGATGTGATAATATTCTGTCGTTTGATTCGATTAATAAAATCTTTCACATTACAAGATATTACTCTGAATATAAACTGCTAATAATATATAAAGAACACAGAGTTCAACATTAAAAGTTTAAAGTAAGAGAAACAAAAGGAAAGGGCGAGGAGGATAAAAACTGCAAAGGTGTTGAAGAATAGGGAAGAAAAACAGAAGAAAGCGGACAAATTCCTTTGGAAGAAAAGGTTTATACGCGCAAAAGATCAATAACACCAGGAAGAAGAGGAGGTAGAAGCAAATAAAAAGGGAAGAAGAAGCGGGAGAGAAGAAAAAGAATACAAGGAGACAGTACATATAAAAAATGACTGTGTTTCATGTCTGTATGGGGGAACAAAAGGAAGGATGAGAGGTGGCAACGGAAATACGAAAACAGCACACCCATCAAAGGGCAACGCACCACATCAGTACGTCAATGCGACATAAACATAAACAAAGGCGGAAATATACAGTAGGAGCACAATGGGTTCCAGAAAGACCTGTAATAGGAAATAAAGTTGTGTTAACAAGAAATGCATTGAAGTAAAATAATATATAACAATAGCATTAAGAGCATTCAATTACCGGGACAGGGACATGGTCCTGCGTGAAACTCTGAAATCAGGCGACCTGAATGTGGGAAGCAGTCAAGTTATGTTCTTCCCGGACTATACAGCAACCGTGCAGCTGCGAAGAAGCAACTACATGGCGGTGAAGCGTCAACTTAGGGAGCTGGAGCTGCCTTACTCCCTGCTGTTCCGGCCCGGCTGAGAGTGGTCACGAAGGAGGTTACTCGCTTTTTCGACTCCCCGACAGAAGTGTGGGACTGGCTGGAGGAGTCGGGACAGTGGACAGGAATGAGACCCTCCGGTTCAGAAGCCGGCAGCCGACTGGAGAGAAGATCTAGACGGCGTAGGCTGCGGGGGGCGCACCAATCTGCAAGACCGGGCCCAGTAGCTCCAAACCCGGAGAGAATCAGAATGGAACGACAGGAGGTACTTGAGGCAGTGGCGACCCTTGGGACAGTGCATAGCAATGACCGCATGGAGGCATTCATGTGCAGTGATCTGGGAACCAGTGGCACGGCGTCTCCATCCACCGTGATCTCGGACGACACGAACCTGCCAGTGGTGACTCCGCAGACTGCTGACCAGATTGTGTTATATTATGTCAGAGTGCTAAGTCCGGACAAGGTTAACACACACTAGCCAAGAACTGCTATTCCCTTGTATATGTCTGCACACATATCGTTGAACTGCACTGTGCACTGGAGGAGTCCTTAGAGCTTAATGGGGCACATGTGTAGCACCAGGGGACAGCCTGCTGCGCGGGGCGGGACACACGGCGCTTGATGCCACATTCGTCTACACTTGCAGGCCCCTGCCGCTGCAACTCGCACCAGACCTGTGCGTTAGTTTAATCCACGACACGCTACTGCACCTCCCGTACACAGGGGAGAGATGGGAGGGGGAATAGTGCAGACCAGTCCCCGTTATCGCACGCACCCCACCAGGCAATACACTGGAATAGCTCACCATTAACTGGAGTTTCTGAAGTTTGAACGGATGACCATTCGGGGATTCGCCCTATTTGTTACACTGTTTGCAGTTGTTATATCGTTTACATGGCAGCGCACCAATATGCTCCCCTCAGACCCTAGCCCAGACTCACTGGTGAAACCACTTCGCCCCACGCCGCGCCTGACTACCCAGACTCATGAAGAGACACACTAATATCGTGACCTGGAACATATGTGGCATGCACACACCGTCGAAGCGTTATTCCATCTTTTCCTACCTACAGCGACACTCTGTGGGGATTGCCCTCCTGCAGGAAACCCACATGACCCCGACGGAGCTTGACAGACTTCGTAGGCGTTAGAGAGGGCAAATCTACGGCACCACCTTTTCAGCGCATGCGCAGGGTACACTGATCTGGGTGCGGGCGGGCATTCCCTTCAATTGTGAAGAGGTAGAGGTGGATCGGGAAGGCAGGTACACGCTAGTGCGGGGGAAACTGAATGGTCAAGAGATGTTGTTGGGATCGTTATGTGCACCTAATGTGGATCAGCCGTCCTTTCTAGCGCGGCTGACGCAGCTCCTGCACCCCTATGCTGGGCTCCCTTGGTTGCTAGGAGGGGATTTTAATATGGTGCTGGGTGTCCAGTTGGACAGATCTTTTCCCCCCTCCGTGCCACAGTGGCGGAGTCCAATGCGCAGGCGCTTAGGGACTGGCTCACACACTGGGCGCTGCAGGACCTGTGGCGCATACTCCGCCCGACGGATTGAATCTACTCCTACTACTCAGCAGTCCATGATTTGCATGTCCGTTTAGATAGGATAGTGGGTTCCCAATCATTGCTCCCGCTTATTGCGCAGTCAGAATATCTGTGGCGGACACACTCCGATCATAGCCCCCTGTGGTTTCAGATTAGCTGGGAGGCGGATCGCTCTCCGGTGCCCACGTGGCGACTTCAACCAAGCGCGCTGGAGGACTCAGAGTTTTCCTCTTCCCTGGGTACGGCTATTTTAATATATTTTGACATTAATGAGGGGACGGCGAGCAACGCATTAGTGGAGTGAGACGCCCACAAAGTGGCTGTCCGGAGGCACTGCTTGGGTGCCACGTGGAAAATACGTAGAACGCTTTCAGACTCCCTGGCGCGCTTAGAAGATGAGCTATTACAATACGAGCGGGAAGGAGAAGGAGGGGGTAGACACTCACACAGGTTGGAGGATCTCCGCGCCCAACATGCAGAGCTTCTGGAGCAGCTCAGATGTCACAACTATGCGGAACACACGCCCAGAACACATGCTAGGGCGGATAAAGCGGGCTGCCTATTGGCTTGGTTGATACGGCAAGAGGGAAATCGTGCCCCGATAGGAGCAATTTGCAGGGTGGATGGGACGCTAGCGTATACACAGCGGGAAATCCACCGTGCCCTCACGGATCACTATAAGCAGTTGTACAAGGCCAAAGGAGTTGGCCCCAGACACCTTCTAGAGGGGTTTTTGGATTCTATCCAACTGCCCACAGCCTCAGAGGAGCATAGGGAAACACTCAATGAGCCTCTCTCCTTGGAGGAAATTGGGGAGGCGATCCAGTCAATGGCATCCGGGAAAACGCCGGGCCGGGTGGTTTACCTGCTGAGTACTCTAACGCATATTGTGAGTCCTTGGCGCTGTTACTTCACGCATTTTACACACCTGAAAGACCTCCACTGGCTCCCCGTCGTTAAGAGGATAACGTTCCGTCTCCTCACCCACACACACAAAGCCCTCTACGATCTTGGACCCGAATGCCTCAACACGCGCCTATGCTTCTACACCCCCACCCGCCAGCTGCGTTCGTCCAACCAAGCCCTCGCCGCTGTTCCGCGCATCCACAAAACCACCATGGGGGGAAGATCCTCCTCCCACTTAGTGGCAAAAACCTGGAATTCCCTTCCCATCCACCTCCGCCTTATTCAAAACCACCTAGCCTTCAGAAAACAACTTAAAACCTGGATATTAGATAAATAATTCTCCCCCCTTCCTCAAGCGCCTTGAGACCCTCTGGGTATGTAGTGCGCTATATAAATGTTGACTTGACTTGACAAAGCGGTAGAGGAAAGATCGTTGCCCCCCCTTCAATGCTGGAGGCGTTCCTGGTCTCCCTGCCTAAACCGGACAGAGACCCCACAGCCCTAGGATCATATAGACCCCTGGCGATGCTTATCGTGGAATATAAAATCCTCGCAAAAGTGCTGGCGGAACGGCTGGCACCAGTGGTCCCCCACTTAGTACATGCAGACTAGAACAGGGTTGTCCTTGCGAGGTCCACGTCGTTGAATCTCAGGATTTATTTCAGGGTGGCAGCAGAGGCCACACATGAGTAGCCCAGAGCGGGATGTCTTATCCTAGATCTGGAGAAGGCATTTAATTGCCTAGAATGTGGTTACCTGTCGGCGGTGCTGTTGCGATACGGGTTGGACATGGGGCTCCTCCATATGCTCGGCCTGCTATACAAGAATCCCACAGTCCGGGTGCGGCTAGGCCCCTACGTCTCTGAAGCGGTACCGGTGGGCCGGGGCACTCGGCAGGGGTGCCCCCTGTCCCCGTTTCTGTTCGCACTGGCAATTGAGCCCCTGGCAGTGGCTATACGGGTGACTCTAGGGGATGGTATACCACTGGGGGACACAGTTCATTAGGTGTCGGTCTATGCTGACGACCTGTTGGTGTATGTGAGAGACGTGGGGTGCATGCCGGGGCGGCTGGCCCAGCTGCTGCAGACCTTTGCCACCATCTCGGGGCTTCGTGTGAATGCGGGTAAATCCTGTCTTTATTCTTTTAGCGAAGAGACCGCGGACCCGGGATATTGTCTTGACGGTACGCAGGTCCAGTGGAAAGAGGGTACCTTCGGATACCTGGGGATACAAATCTACAGTCGCCCAGCTGATTGGTTTGATGGGAACCTGGGAAGGGCAGTCACAGCGCTTAAGTCACAGGTGAGCTTTTGGAGTACACTTCCACTGACAACTACAGGTAGGGTGGCGCTCGCCAAAATGGTTATGCTTCCCCGCCTCCTGTACTACTTTGTTAATTTGCCACTGTTTATTCCGGCCCCCTTCTTTAGCATGCTCAGTAGGATGTTGCGGGACTTTGTCTGGGGCGCTGCTAGACACAGGCTGGCGATTGCGTAATTATATCTGCTGACGGTTCGGGGAGGCCTGGCTGCTCCTTGTTTCGAACACTACTATCTGGCTGCTCAGCTGCAACTCGTTGCCCGCTGGCTGGAGGATAGGGGCAGGAATGATACAGCCACAACAATGCCGCCATACTTGCTAGAACAAATAACCAGACTTTTCCATCCTCTTGCCACAGTTACACGGCCAACGCCGCTCCTCTTAGCTGTGGCACACAAGTGCTACCAAAGGGCCCTATATCTCACCCACAATGCTGTCCCTTACGCGCCGGCCATACCTCTGGAGGGTTCCCCTAGCAGTGAAGGGCTGCTTAAGGCTCCTGCGCTTGTGGAATGGTGGGAGGCCGATGTTCGTACGCTTGGAGATCTATACCGGTGAGCTCATACCATACCATACGAGACCCTGGTGGCAGAGGAGGGGCTCTCGCCCGGGGGGTTTTTGGCGCACCGCTCCCTGATGGCGAGATTGACTGCCAAATGGGGGGACATGACCACGGAGCCCAACCAGCATCTTAACTATGCAATACCTACACGTCATGATTTGATTTGATATGATTTTACATTTTATAAAGCGCAGCATATGCCCAAGGGCGTCTTGGCGCTAAAACAGCCGAGGATCTAGAATACCAACTCATTTTTATTTTGTATGAACTTATTCGTTTTTGAACAACCAGGATTTCAGCCGACTTCTGAACAACATCAGGGAGTTACTTTTCTTAATCTCTAAAGGAAGGGAGTTCCATACCTTAGCCGTGCCGACGATAACCCCCCCCCCCCCCCCCCCCCCCCCCCCCACTCAGCGTAACTGCTTGTACCTTGGGACTACCAATAAGTGTGCCTGTGCTGATCTTAGGTTTCTGGAAGGGGAGTACTTCCTGAGATGTGTTCTCAGATACAGAGGCGCTTTCCCCTGTAATGCCTGAAATGCAAGACACTGAGCCTCGAATATAATTCTCTTCCCCACTGGCAACCAGTGGAGATCCCTCAATCGATTAGTTACTGGTTCATGTTTAGGGATATCGAAGATTAATCTTGCTGCTGCATTCTGCATCCGTTGAAGTAGGAGTAGGAGCTGTGCCTGAAGTCCTACGTATAAAGCATTTCCGTAGTCCAAACGCGATATTGCCAATGCAGTGACCACCGTTTTTAAAGTATCCATAGGGATAAACGGACGGATCTTCCTAATAATTTTTGGGATGCCCCAGAAGGTGGAGGTAAGTTGGTTAATTTGACTTTCAAATGTCAGTCTGTGGTCAAATATTACCCCCAAGTTTCTAACCTTTGAGACTCGTACTGGGCAATCGCCCAAATCAGCCGGCCACCACTTTGGGGACCAGAAGGAGGCGTTGGAGCCTAGTAGCAAAACCTCTGTCTTATCACCGTTCAATTTGAGGCAATTCTTCTGCATCCATGTGTTGATCTGTAGCATGCAGATATTAAAACGATCAGCCGTTTCCTCAATATTATTTGATATTGAGATCACCACCTGTGTATCATCGACATATGATATGACCGAGAAACAGCATTGTCTAATGATTGCTGCCAGCGGGGCCACATAAATGTTAAAAAGGGTGGGGCTCAAGGAGGACTGCCCTGAGGCACCCCACATGGCAGCTCGAATGGTCTGGAAACCCTACCATCCATTTCTACCAAAAATGTTCTATTTGTTAAAAATGATGTCAGTAATTTGGTGGCACGGTCTTGAAAACTCAGTTCCTCAAGTCTATCAATCAAGATTTCGTGGTTGACCGTGTTGAAGGCCGCCGATAGATCTAACAAAATCAAGGCAGCCTTCTTTCCTTCATCCAGAGTTTCTTAATTCTTCTGCTGCCATCACCAAGGCGGTCTCGGTTCCATGGCCTTCTCTAAAACCATACTGAGAATGATCTAGTAGTTCGCCTTCTGCAATAAAGGACATGATCTGCCTATTAATCAGCTTTTCCAAAACTTTGGCGTGGAAGGGAATCCTAGATTTTGGCCTATAGCTTTTAGGTTCTGTCGGGTCCATATTGGCTTTCTTTAACAAAGGCCGAACCGAAGCCATTTTCCATGATTCTGGAAAGATGCCTGACTGAATTATTTCTAGGAAGACTATTCTAAGTTGCTCACTGATCAGCTCTGGACACAGATGAAAGATTTTTGGAGGGCAAGGGTCTGACGGAGCTCCTGCCTTTGCTATCTTTACTACTTGGACAATCTGATCCTCCTTTGGTGGGATAAAAGAGAAAGGTGTATCAGTGCTTGAAAAATAAATCCTCAGTGTTTTTATTTCCACAGGTCTATTTATGCTATCTCTAAAAGTTTTATACACTGCCTCCACTTTGTTATTGAAAAATTCTCCAAGAATGTTACAGAAATCTGGGTACTTTATCTTCTTTAGATTCCCTGGGAGCTTAGCTAATTTTTTCACTGTATTGAATAATTCCTTGCTGGGGTTTTTAGATTCCAGGATTTTGGAGTAAAATATTTACTTTTCTCCTGGACAATAATGTTTTTGAAGTCTGATAAAGTAGTTGCATATTCTCTTTTCCTTGCCTCAGTGTAGTCAATTCTCCATACCCTTTCAAATCTCCTACGTACTTTTTTTCTGTTCTCGAAGTTTATCGGTGAACCAGGGTATCAGATGGCCTTTTCCTTTCCGATTGTAGCCTCTTTTTGGGGACAGCTGAGTCTACCGCTGTCTTGATCTAGGAATTTACGTTGACCATATTGTTGACACCTAATTCCAGAATTGGTTTTGTTGTTATTAAGTTGAGTCTGAAAGTTTGAAGAATTGCGGGGCGAGGCAGGCACCTGGTTCGCTGGTTCGCGGCATCACTGAGGGAACATGCGGCTGTCAGCTTGGGCCCGCTTCGATGCAAATGGGAACTGGATGGGGGTGGCCACTGGTGGATAAGGAGTGGGAAAGGATACTTAAAGTCCTGTGCGAACTCCAAGAAACATGTGGTTCCGCCAAATCCAGTTATTCATTGTCCACAGAGCTTATCTCACACCAGAGCTGATCAACATGTATTTTCATCGTAACAATGCTCTGTGACCTAGGTGTAATGAGCTGGGGGCAGGGTACTTGCACATGCTGTGGAGCTGCCCAGGGTTGAGCATCTATTGGCGTGCGATTAGTGGGCTGTTGCAGGGTAGCACGGGGCGTACCATATCTTTTGACTGGTCCGAGTACATCTTGCATCATTTTAAGAGGTCCCTAAAGACAAGGTAACGTCCCGATTCCTGAATCTGGGGCTCGTTGTAGCAAAGTGCCTCCTTACAAGGAGATGGAAGGCGCATGACCCGCCGCACGTACGGGCATGGAGTTCCTCATTTTAGGCATGGCCAGGGCAGAGGGGACTGCCATCCGAAGGGAGGAAACGCTGGAGTTGCGGAAGGAGCCCATAGCGGCCCACTGGGAACAGATGCTCTGTGCGTTACAGCGCCTGGAAAGGTAGGGCCACATGAGACACACGGAGGAAGAAAGTAATGACCACGCAAGCGGAGGCAAGCCACAGGCCGCTGTACTGACAGGATAGTATAGTCCCACTTTTTCCTACTCCACTCCGGCACAAATTCAACTACACTAGCATGGTTATGGCAGAGGAGCACACGAGTGGCCCCTGGGGGGCGAGGGGTGGGGGCAAAAGTAAGGGGGGGAGTTAAGCATGTACAAACGGTTTACGCTGCCATTGTTATTGTTCCTTTACTTTTTAAGTAAATCATCTGTTTCATTGATCGAGCTGAATATCAGCATTGGAGTAACTGGGAGATTGATACACTGCTTTCCTATTGCAACTTAGAGACTGCATCAGAACTGGCAGAACACAGTGCAGCTAGCTCCTGGGTGAGCATTCATTGTTTCATTCGCAGTAAAGTTTGAATGCATGTTAAACTAATGTGGCCACACACCCATGTACTGATCAACAATCTATGCATGATTGCAAACTTCTGTATGCAATGCCTGTTATTACTGAGTGTAATCTTAAAACAACAAAAACAGATTTGACCAAAAAAAAGAGTACATTCTGAAAGTTGAATCTTGTACATCATTAAAATGCTGTTCCACCAAAGTAAGGTGGAAATCCATAGATGATCATTTATTATTTAAGGTCTGTAGACAAGAGTTCGTTTCTAAGATGAAAGGTCGAAGGGCCTGGATCTCCTCCAAAACAATCTCCAAAGAAATCGGAAATCCATATTTAGGAGGGAACTGAGGGTCATGTTTGATCCTCTTCACTGTGGTTGAGGGTTGTGGTGCCTTAGATGCCAAGGTTGATGCAGCAGTGACATTAGAACAAGCCTTTTGTGCCAAAACCTCAGAGGGGAGTGAGGAATTATTTGGAGCTGTAGAATGGATATAGCAAGCTGCTGAATCGTTTGACTGCTGTCTTAGTACAGTGAAGTAAGTATTTGCTTCTGCCCGTGAGACGTAACAATCAAAAATCAGGAAAAGGCTTATTTGAAAAGGCACCAAAAGAAAAGGGTAAAATTACCTCACAAATTTCAGTGAATTCTATTAAATAAATAGCTCTTCCAATGTGAAGGATATTTAATCGATATTAAGGCGAAAAAGGTGAAGAAAACGGTGAAAGTTCGCCTTTCCAGCACTCCATATGAAGAGATTTGAGAAGTAATGAAGCATAAAAAGTAAAATGGCGGCTGCAAAGTAGTTAAAGATTCACCTGCATATTTTTATGAGAATGCCCTGGAGAAGAAGGGCAAAAAAGATGACCTCCTGCTGAGCACGAATTCCGATTTAATAATAGGCCCACATGTTGACAGGAGGGGAGCTGGAGCCGCTGAGAAGGAACTGCGATGTCCGGAGCGGTGCAGAGCTCCGTAATTAGGCGGCCATCTTGGGTCACGTTGCACGCGCGTCTCCCTACTTCAATAATTATAAAAACAGCCCCAGCACTAAATACTTGGTTACAGCAATTGGCATTTACTGATAACTGGCGAGCCCTCCAACCGAGGCTAAAGACTGGTTCGAGGCATGTGGGCTGCTGAATTCATATCTGTGCATAGATCGCCACCTAGTGTTGGGTCCGGATGATTGCACATTGTTGTCCTGGAAGAGTCTTCGAAGTATCACGAGATAGGTGGCTCCTCCCCTGGACTACAGTGCGCATGGGCATCGCCTCCATCCCCAGATTGTTTTTTTCCGCCATTGGGTTCGGATGTGTTTCGGTTCCCTCTGTCGGAACCGATAGTTGTTCAACTTCTACTCGAGACCAAAAGGTCTTTAGGCTGGGCGTCGGTATAGTTGCGTTCGGGTTTCTTTCTGACTCTCAGCCCCGATCTCTTGCTGCCCTTCCACGTGCTTTCGGCGCGGACGGGCCTACACTACACTCTTGCTATGGAGCGGACTCCGTTTAAGAAGTGCCCGGTGTGTAACTCTAAATACTCACACCTCGATGTGCACCCGGTGTGCAATACCTGCTTGTCACCGGATCACCGCGAAGACGCCTGCATGGCGTGCTCGAAGTTCCGGAGCAAGAAGACTTTAAAGATTCGTCGAGCCCATAGGCTCCAGGCTAAGTTATCAGCTGCGGCGCCCCCACCAGATGACATTTTTCAAGAATCTGTCGAGGACGAAGACGACGTGCAAGGTTCGGACTCTAATCCCGCATCCGAAGGGGAGACCTACGACGCGGGTGAGGAGAACTTTGCCGAAGTCACCGACGAGGTAGGGGACGACGATCAGACTTTTACCACGATGGGAGATAGCTCGGAGGAGGAGCATCCCCAAACAGACTCAGGGGTTAGTCCCCTTCATACGGCCCAGGTCGAGGGATCGCCTTCGGGCCTTACCCAAGATCTGACTATGAGTCCTACGTCCCCGCCTTTGGGCCCGGTCACGGACATTTGTGAACCATCGCTTACTTCGAAGAAAACGAAAGTGAAGCCGACTGGTCCCGCACCCTCGGATGCAAAACCGAAAGCGAAAGTTGAGATGGTCAAGAAGGTTCTGGAGGCGTCAACTTCCAAGAAAGTCAAAATGGCCGACTCTAAGAGCCACGCCAAAATGGCCGACCCGAAGCCCTCGAAGTCGGTGCCGAAGGCGAAATCGTCCGACGCGTCTGCGTCGGCTTCGAAAGGGGTCGCGGACCCGAAAAAGGCTCCGAGGAAGCGGCAGGGCGACGACGCTCATGGCCATGGGGCGTCGGCTCCGAAGAAGGTGGCTGCCGGCGATCAGGCTCTCGACGACGGGGGGTCGCTCGGACCGGTCAAGCCCTCTCCGGCCTTAACGATGAAGGTAGCGGAATCCCTGCAGCGGATCCGAAAGGACAGTGTGGTTCCCGCTCAGGACGCTGTGGCGCCTAAGCTCCCGCCTAAGCCTGCGAAGGGGCAAACGCCTATTCGTTTCACCCTACCACCCAAGACGGCGCCGAAGGCCTTCGCGTCGACACAGGGCGGACACTCGAAGGAGGTACTGACGCCGAAAGCTACCTTGGTGGCGTCGAAGCTTCGGCTCCAGCCGCTTGCTGAGGAAGAACGTCGTGAGGTAATCATCGACGCCAACACCGGAAAACTGTCTCTCCTCAAGAGGAAGATCACGACGGAGCCGGCGTTGGAGCATTTCAAGATCCCTCTCAAAAACAAAAGGGACTCTTCGACTCTGGTGGAACCTGTGTCCCCACAAGCCCTGGGACTCTCGCCAACGCATTCCCCCGCAGGCGATGTGGACGAAGACGATGCCGAGTACACCTATCCGGCGTACTCGGATCCGGAGGAGGAGCGTGCCCCTTGGTCCGCCGGAGGCGACACGGAGGACCCGCAATCGGGTCAGGACACGCAACTCTTTGCGGCCAAGACGTCCCCGACGGAGGACTCGGCAGCCTTTAATGCTCTGATCGAGCGAGCTGCGGCTAACCACGACGTCGAGCTGCACTCGGACCCCGTGGATGTGGACTTCTTATTCGACACCTTCTCTGTGGCTGAGAAGACAGTCAAAACGCTGCCGATGCTCAAAGGTGTGCTTAAACATGCAACAGAAGTCTTCAGGGAGCCCACACGGGCGCGTGTGGTCAACCCTCGAATCGACAGGAAATATAAGGCGGCTCCGACAGATCCTACCTATATCAAGGGACACTTGCCATTAGACTCCTTGGTTGTTTCCAACGCTCTGAAGAGGGCGAACTCTCAGACTACTGGTGACGCTCCTCCCCCAGACAAAGAGTCCAAGATCTTCGAGGCCTCAGGCAAACGGATTGCTGCACAGGCAGCTAATATCTGGAGAATTTCTAACACCCAAGCCCTGCTTGCACGTTATGATAGGGCCCATTATGACACCTTAGAGGCCATACTGCAACACTTACCTGACCAATACAAGGAGGCAGGGGAGATGCTGATTCAGGAAGGCAAACTCATTACGAATGCATCCATCAAATGTGCATTAGACGTGGCAGAAACAGCCTCCAGGGCTATCAACACCAGTGTGTTGCTTAGACGCCATGCCTGGCTTCGAATTTCAGGGTTCAAACCCGACATCCAAACTACAATACTGAATCAAACAGTGAATCCTGACCACCTGTTTGGACCTGAGGTGGATGCCACCCTGGAAAAAATGAAAAAAGATACGGAAACTGCCAAATCAATGGGGGCTTTACAAAGTCAGCAGTTTCGGAGTGGTTCCTTTCGCCGCTCAAACTCCAGAGGCACCACAAGGGGGCAGGCATCCCAATCCACGCAGTATTACAAAAGTAACACCCAGACCCCGTACAACAACAAGGGTAGAGGTGGTTACAGAGGCAATAATGTCAAGGGCAGGGGACGTGGAAACCATAGCTCCAGGTCCACCACCACCAACAAGCAGTGACGTCTTGTCACTGCCCCCCGACCATACAACACCGGTTGGGGGGAGACTCCAGCAGTTCCTGCCAGCGTGGAAGATCACCACCACGGACAGGTGGGTGAGGTCCCTTATCCAGTACGGGTACTGTCTAGAGCTTACTTCCATTCCGCCGGACATACCCCCAAGAAGCCGTCCTATGTCAGGCGAGCATTTGACCTTGTTGCAGCAGGAAGTTCTAGTCATGCTGCAAAAAGGGGCAATCGAGCTCGTTCCTCTGCAAGAGCGGGGAACAGGGGTTTACTCCCTGTATTTCCTGATTCCCAAGAAGGACGGATCCCTCAGGCCCATCCTGGACCTCAGGCCCCTAAACTGGTACATACTCTCGGAGCACTTCCATATGCTCACGTTGCAGCAAGTGCTTCCCCTGCTTCAGCAAGGGGATTTTCTGGCTACGCTGGATCTGAAAGATGCCTATTTTCATATCCCCCTGCATCCTTCCCACAGAAAGTATCTCAGATTCACGATCTTAGACCAGCATTACCAGTTCAAGGTCCTGCCGTTCGGGGTCACCACGGCACCAAGGGTATTTACGAAGTGCCTAGCGACTGTGGCGGCGCATCTCCGTCGCCAACACGTCCACGTCTTTCCTTACCTGGACGACTGGCTCATTCAGGCAAGGACGGAACGACAGTGCCTAGACCATGTGTCACGCACCATTCATCTCCTGCACGATCTGGGTTTCTCTCTGAACTACCCCAAGTCCCATCTCCAGCCCGCCCACGTGCGACAGTATCTGGGCGCGACAATCAACACTCTGGCAGCCACTGCGCAGCCAAATTCAGTGAGAATCGCCAGTATCCAGGCGCTGATCCAACGATTCAGACCCCAGCACTCGCTTCCAGCGAAGGTGTTCATGCAGTTGATAGGCATGATGGCCTCCTGCATCTCCATTGTCCCGCACGCGAGACTACACATGCGTCCGCTTCAGGAGTGCCTAGCACGTCAGTGGACTCAGGCTCATGGGCAACTGACAGACCTAGTGTTGGTGAGCGGTCGGGCATACAACTCTCTGCATTGGTGGAATCCACAAAACCTTTGCAAAGGCCGACCATTCCAAGAGCCTGTCCCACAGATTGTCCTGACAACGGACGCTTCTCTCCAGGGTTGGGGAGCGCATGTACTCCACTACACGGTGCAGGGACTATGAACACTACAGCAAAGGAAGATGCACATCAATGTGTTGGAACTGATGGCAATCTTCATGGCCTTAAAGGCGTTCAAAGTACATCTGTGCAACAAGGTCGTGTTGATCCGGACGGACAACATGACGGCCATGTACTACATCCAGAAGCAGGGAGGCACACACTCTCCACAGCTGTCTCATCTGGCTCAGAGCATGTGGAAGTGGGCCATTCAGAGGAACATCTTCCTCATGGCAGAGCATCTCCCGGGCAAGGACAATCAAATGGCGGATCTGCTCAGCAGGCACAGCCATCAGATGCACGAGTGGGAGATACATCCATCAGTACTCCAACCGTACTTCCAAAGGTGGGGTCATCCAGAGATAGACCTATTTGCCACAAAGGAGAACGCAAAATGCCGAAACTTCGCCGCCAGGTTCCCACACCCGCAATCACAGGGCAATGCGATGTGGATGAACTGGTCAGGCAGATTTGCGTACGCTTTTCCCCCAGCACCTCTGATACCGCTGGTGGCACGCAAGCTCCGGCAGCACTCGATGACGCTCATCCTGGTTGCTCCAACGTGGGCTCGCCAACCATGGTACACCACGTTTCTGGAACTCTCCGTGGTACCGCATCAGAGGCTTCATCTCACTCCCAGCCTTCTGACGCAGAGCCATGGCGACATTCAGCACCCAGATCCGCAACAGCTCAACCTGGCGATCTGGCTCCTGAAGTCCTAGAGTTTGGCTACCTCAATCTTCCCCCCCGATTGTATGGACATCATTCGGGAGGCAAGGAAGCCCACTACTAGAGCTTGTTATGCGGCTAAATGGAAGAGGTTTGTCATCTACTGTGCTAACCACAATATTGACCCGCTAGATGCTTCCATTCAGAATATCATCTGTTACCTTTTCCACCTGTATCAATGCAATCTAGCGTACTCTTCCATCCGTATTCACCTGTCTGCTATGGCAGCTTACCTCCAGAATAGGCAGCACCTGTCACTCTTTAAGGTCCCTGCTATCAAGGCCTTTCTGGAAGGACTCAAAAGGGTCATTCCACCAAGGACCCCACCAGCTCCAGAATGGAACCTCAATGTGGTTCTTACACGGCTGATGGGTCCTCCCTTTGAGCCACTGCACTTTTGTGAGCTTCAGTTTCTGACTTGGAAGGTTGCGTTCTTAGTTGCGATTACATCGCTTAGGAGGGTTAGCGAGCTGCAGGCGCTCACCATCCAAGAACCTTTCTTCCAGGTACATGCTAACAGGGTGGTGCTCCGCACTAACCCTAAATTCTTACCCAAGGTGGTCTCACAATTCCACATTAACCAGACGATCGAATTGCCGGTGTTTTTCCAAAACCCAGAGACGCTGGCGGAGCGCATGCTCCACACCCTTGATGTTAAGAGGGCCTTGATGTATTACGTAGACAGGACGAAAGATTTCCGCAAAACCAAACAACTTTTTGTTGCTTTTGCTACTCACCACAAGGGAAACGCAATCTCCAAGGCGGGGATTGCTAGGTGGATAGTAAAGTGCATCCAGATCTGTTACGCTAAAGCTAAACGCACTCTCACTATCCCACCGAGGGCCCACTCCACCAGGAAGTTGGGGGCCTCTATGGCTTTCCTAGGTAACATTCCCTTAGAAGATATCTGTAGAGCAGCCACATGGTCTACCACACATACTTTCACTAAACACTACTGTGTAGACGTACATTCCAAACAGCAGGCAGCTGTTGGTCAGGCTGTTCTAAAAACGCTTTTTCAGACTGCTGCAGCTGGCACGGGCGGCCGCCGTTAATGGAGGGACTGCTATGTATTCTATGCACAGATATGAATTCAGCAGCCCACATGCCTCGAACTGCAAATGCTACTTACCAGTATGCATCTGTTCTTGGCATGTAGGGCTGCTGACATTCATATCGCCCACCCTCCTCCCCGGCGCCTGTAGCAGCTGCAGATTTTTATCATATACATACATATGATCATAGCATGGTCATCACTCACATTCTTCACTCCATCTCTGCCAATGGCTAAAAACAATCTGGGGATGGAGGCGATGCCCATGCGCACTGTAGTCCAGGGGAGGAGCCACCTATCTCGTGATACTTCGAAGACTCTTCCAGGACAACAATGTGCAATCATCCGGACCCAACACTAGGTAGCGATCTATGCACAGATATGAATGTCAGCAGCCCTACATGCCAAGAACAGATGCATACTGGTAAGTAGCATTTGCACTCTTTTCACTGCAGCATGTGCAATCTACATGTCAGGCTAGATACATGTGTATTCTCCTCCAATATACATTCCAATGTTGGCTGAGTAGAATATCTAAGCAGAACCTGGTCGGACCATAATCCAGTACTTTTGATCATCAACTGGGGTAAGCAGAGCGCATTAATACCAATGTGGAAAATTAGGGTAGAGACCTTGGAAGACAGAGTGTTCAAAGACACAAGAGGTACATAAATGAATTATTTTAGAGAAAACAAGAGCACAACATCGTCTAGACTGGTTGATCAAGATCCATTGAAGGCGGTCATAAGAACCCTGTGCATGAACACAGTAGTTAGAATGAGAGTGATCTGCTATGAGACATTGAAAAATTGGAAAAAAAAACAAGAGATTTGCAAGTATGGAAACATGAGTATCCAGTATTAGAGGGTTTGTTAAATGAGGAAAGAGAAAAACTACATTTATAGTTAGTAAGCTTGATGAGAGTGCAAGATAGGGAGATTATTGGCTGGGCTGGCTAGATGGCCAACCCTAATAAAAACCTATCCTGGGGTTTGGAGCAAAGAAAGGTCATATAATGCACTCGTAAAGCAACTAAATGCAGCATATGAAGTAAAATGAAATCCTCTTTGTATTACATGGTGTGGTTCAATTACTCTGACAGGCTAAGAATCTTATTAGAGACCAACATAGGTACACTGATACCTAAAGTGGTAGAGGCCGTATGGGAGGGTGTTACAGTCATTGAGATTAAGATAGAGTGAAGAACATGGTCATAGAGAAAACCCCAAAATCAGACCACATTCTCATAACATTTTATGCATCAGACATTGGCCAGTTTGCATCGGTCCTTAATCCAAGATTTATAAAACTGCAAAAAGTGAGCACGGATTGCCACCAACAGCCAGAGAGGCGATAATTGTATCATTACCAAAATACTGAAATGGTGTCATATAGTCCCCTCTCCATGCGTAATATATATTTTAAAGTATTGAGCAGATCCTGGCCACCAGACTAATGCTCTTTTTACAGAAGCTAATACACCTGTCAAGTCAAGTCAAGAGATTTATATAGCGCGCTACATACCCATAGGGTCTCAAGGCGCTTGAGGAAGGGTGGGGGAATTACTTGTCGAATATCCAAGTTTTAAGTTGCTTTCTGAATGCTAGGTAGTTCTGAGTAAGGCGAAGGTGAGTGGGAAGAGAGTTCCAAGTTTTAGCTGCCAGTTAGGAGAAGGATCTACCTCCCATGGTGGTTTTGTTGATGCGAGGAACAGTGGCGAGGGCTTGGTTGGAGGATCGTAGCTGACTGGAGGGGGTGTAGAAGGACAGTCGTGTGTTGAGGCATTCGGGTCCAAGTTCGTAAAGTGATTTGTGTGCGTGGGTTAGGAGGCGGAAAGTAATCCTCTTATTTACGGGGAGCCAGTGGAGGTTTTTCAGGTGGCCGGAGATGTGTTCTTTACGCGGGATGTCTAGTATGAGCCTGGCTGAAGCGTTCTGGATGCGTTGGAGTTTTTTCTGGAGTTTTGCGGTGGTACCGGCGTATAGGGCGTTTCCGTAGTCCAGGCGGCTCGTGACCAGTGCGTGGGTGACCGTTTTGCGAGTTTCGGTGGGGATCCAGCGAAATGTTTTTTTGAGCATGCGAAGAATGTTGAAGCAAGATGATGAAACGGCGTTGAATTGTCTGGTCATCGAGAGTGAAGAGTCCAGGATGACGCCCAGGTTCCGTGCGTGGTCTGTCGGGATGGGTGCTTTTCCAAGGGCCTCTGGCCACCAAGAGTCATCCCAGGCGGAGGGGGAGGCGCCCAAGATGAGGACCTCTGTTTTGTCCGAGTTCAGCTTCAGACGGCTGTGTCTCATCCACTCGGCTACTTCTCTCATTCCTTCCTGTAAGTTGGTTTTGGCGGTGTTGGGGTCTTTGGTGAGTGAGAGGATCAGTTGAGTGTCGTCAGTGTAGGAGATGATGTTGAGGTTGTGTTGGCGAGCGATGGCCGCAAGTGGGCTCATGTATACGTTGAAGAGGGTGGGGCTGAGAGAAGATCCTTGTGGTACGCCACAGATGACTTCAGTGGCCTCTGACTTGAACTGTGGGAGGCGGACTCTCTGGGTTCTTCCGGTGAGGAACGAGGTGATCCATTCCAGTGCTTTTCCTTGGATTCTGACGTTTCTGAGGCGCTGTAGAAGGGTGCTATGGCAGACTGTATCGAAGGCAGCGGAGAGGTCGAGGAGGATGAGGGCGACTGTGTCTCCGTTGTCCAGTAGAGTTCGAATGTCATCTGTTGCAGCGATGAGTGCGGTCTCAGTGCTGTGCTTGGCTCGGAATCCGGACTGTGAGGAGTCGAGGGATTTGTTGGTTTCGAGGAAGGCGGCGAGCTGGTTGTTGACAGCTTTCTCGATGACTTTGGCCGGGAATGGAAGGAGCGAGATGGGGCGGTAGTTTTTGAGTTCGGTGGGGTCAGCTGTGGGTTTCTTCAGAAGGGCGCTGAGTTCTGCGTGTTTCCAGCTTTCCGGGAAGGTGGCGGAGTTGAGGGAGCAGTTGATGACATCTCGGAGGTGTGGTGCTATGATGGAGTCTGCTTTGTTGAAGATGTGGTGAGGGCATGGGTCTGTGGGGGATCCTGAGTGGATGGAGTTCATCAGGCGGATGGTGTCCTCAGTGGAGATTGGGTTCTAGTCATTAAGGATGTTCAAGGGGGGTGAAGGTCCTGCAGAAGGTTGGGTGGGTTGGTCTCCGGGTCGGTTGTCGAAGCTGTTGTGGATGTCTGCGATTTTGTTGTGGAAGAAGGAAGCTAGGGAGTCGCAGAGGGCTTGGGAGGGGGTGATGTCGTTGGAGTTGGCTGATGGGTTGGTAAATTCTTTGACGATGTTGAATAATTCCTTGCTGTTGTGGGCATTGTTGTCTAGTCGGTCTTTGAATGCGGCTTTCTTGGCAGACCGGATTAGTTGGTGGTGTATGCGGGTGGCGTTTTTGAAAGCGTCCCTGGTGCTGGTGTTTGGGTCTTTTTTCCAGGTCTTCTCGAGGGAGCGACAGAGTTTCTTCGATTTCTTAAGATCATCGTTGAACCAGGAGGCGTTTTTGTTGCCTAGTTTGATTTGACGTTTTTTCAACGGTGCTAGGATGTCGGCGCTGTTGGATAGCCATTGAGTGAGGTTAATGGCTGCTTGGTCGGGGTTTGAGGAGTGGGCGGGAGGGTTTAGAAGAAGCAATGAGGAGATCTGGTCGATGGTGATTTTGTTCCAGTTTCTTCGCAGGGTGGGTTGAGGATGGTTGTGGATTGTGGTCTTATTGTAGATGAAGTGAACGCAGCTGTGGTCCGTCCAATGAAGAACTGTGGTGTGACTGAATGAGACATGTTTGCTGGAGGTGAAGATAGGGTCGAGTGTGTGACCTGCAATGTGGGTGGGGTTAGTGACAAGTTGTTTGAGTCCGAGGTCGGCGAGATTGTCCAGAAGGGTGGTGGCGCTGCTGTCATTGCTCTTTTCCAGGTGAAAATTGAGGTCTCCCAATAGAATGTAGTCCTCGGAGGGGAGGGCGTGTGGGGTGATAAAGTCAATGATGTCGTCACTGAATTGTGCACAGGGTCCTGGGGGCCGGTAAAGGAGGGTGCCTCTGAGTGTGGTCTTGGGGTCGGTGTGGATCTGGAAGTGGAGGTGTTCGGCGCTGGCAAGGTTGACGTCTGAGCTGGTTGAGATGCGGATGGAATTCCTATGGATGATAGCGATGCCTCCTCCTGTCTGGTCGATGCGGTCCTTACGGATGATTTTGTATCCTTCCGGGATGGCAATGGTGATGTCTGGGGCTGAAGAGGCATTCATCCATGTTTCTGTTAGGAAAGCGACGTCGGGAGAGATGGTGTCTAGTAGGTTCCAGAGGTCGATGGCGTGTCTGTGGACCGAGCGGGTGTTGAGCAGGATGCATTTAAGGTGGTTAGTGTCAGGTCTCTGTTTGGTGTTGGTGGATGAGGAGTTGGTTTTGGTGCCGTCGAACTTGCAGGAGTTGCAAGAGAAGGGTCCATGGGTGTGTCCAGGAGCGGCCTGGACGCAGTTGGGGGAACCAGGGGGTCTGGCGCTGGGCGCGGTCTTGGCGCGGACGGGCGTAGACGGGCTTACCTTTGGCGCACCTTCGGCGCGGCCGCAGCGCGTGGACGCGCGTTGGGGCATCAGTCATAAATGGAGAGAGGAGGGGGCGGAGCGAGGGAGGGGCTGCAGGGAGGTGTGATCGTGGTGGAGGGGTGGGCTGGCAGGCACAACAACAAACAAAATGGCCGGAAGTATTTCCCAACTAATATTTCAAGATCGGCAGCCAGGGAAAATAAACGTGCAAGTGGGCAGAGGCACAGTTAAACTTCAAAGCGTGCTGACACAACAATAGGCACAAGCGCAGCAGGCAAATTGCAATTAGCTTTAAAAATCGTGCAGCTTAAGTGAAAATGAGCATGTAAGAATGAAAATCACTCGTGTGATGTGGGCACGAGAATGCTACTAAGCGTCACCAGAATGCGGAGCAAAAATGCTAAGGGTCCAATTAAGAAGCTAGCACTACGATACCCAGAGTACAGGGAGCCTGGGGGAGCGACCGAAGCTGCACGAGGCAGGAGAGTCACCTGGATCAGTACAGGTTCATCCTAGAGTGCAACACAGCTGTGACTACAAGGAGAGTCATCCTTATATTTTGAATCATCCTTGAAACCTCCACCCAAACTCATCGATACTTTCCATTGATGTTGAAAAAGTCTTTGACGCGATTTAGTGGAACTACTTGTAGCAAGTTGGGGCTTAGATGTGGTTGGAGGGAGGGTTCAGTACATGTACTTAATTGTTCTATCCCATCCCCATCAGGGAGAGAGTCAAGTTTAAATCTATGTGTATTGCTCATCAAGCATACTAGAAATCTGGCCCAGAAATCAGTCACAATTCAGGAGAGATAAGTCTGCCCTATATGTTTTAGTTTAAACGCTCATAAGGAGTCCAACATAAATAATGTGCACAACTTTAAGCTCACTGTGACTCACGGCTGCCACATTTAAATTATCCACACAGCATCGGAATACATATATAGTTTTATTTTCATTTTCAAGATATAAAGTTAATTTCACGCAAATACAAAAACATCATCTTCGAGATATATACAATATACCATCATTAAATCACAATAGAAATAAATAGGGCACCCACTCATTTTCCATTCAAAATCACACTCATTCCACTAAACTAACAACACATATTCAATCCACTCACTCAATTAACATAATACATAAACCTCAGTACCCATCGCGGACAAATACACTGCGGTATCCTCTCAGCAACAGGCTGGGGAAAAGCAAGATGGTATTAGCAGAATAGACGATCACCACGCAGACGCGCGTTTCAGTGCCAAGCCCGATCTACGGGGGCACCTTCATCAGAGCATGTACACGATGGGGGGCAAAGGGGTCAACGCAACATTACAGCCTTGGACACTCTGTGATGAACAGAAAAAATTTAGATTTTAAAATCACATTTAATAATCAGACTTTCTTTTTTATTTTATTCCCAAAGGGAGATCTAACTGTTATATACATAGCGATTCATTGTATTCTAGATAGAGTCCAATTTGCATATTTATCCTTCTTGTGACCATCATATTCGGTATGCGTAAGTATTTCAATTCACAGAGTGTATGCAGTGAGCTCAAAGAAGTACAGACCAAAATGCAATACGATTTATAAGAAACATACTATGATATGCTGTAAGCCCCGCAGGGTCTTAAGGCACAGGAATCCCTTGAATTATAAGACACACATCATTCATTCATTTATACTAGTCCAGAAGTAAAGAAGTAAGAGCGAATACATCATTCTGGGAGAAAAACAGGTACAAGTAATAAACAGGACTTTTTAAAATGATTGTGTAATAAAACCAAACGGAGATCCTATCCTGCAGATTTTAACATTTATGGTCAGGCAATGGAAAGCCCTATTTCAATATACCTTAGAACCAGCTGGCGCAAGGCGTCTATCACTCACGCTTCTTTGTGGGGTATTTTTTTGCAAGTTTCTTAAACGACCAGATCAGCTCTCAGAGGCTCTGTCAAAAGACAAGGCAGACATTCAATAAAATTCCTGTCACGGAAGCAAGTATCGGGGGTCCTAACAATTAAAGAGAGTTACTCCATTCTTAACCGGAAACTTACTCATGGACCCGGAAGGGTAGAGACTGTTCTGTTACAGCAGTGCACAGCTTTAAATGTCAATTCCTTTTAAAAAAGAAACAGCAAATGGACGAATCAGACCACCTAGAGTGAATATAAGAAATATGTTTAAGGGCCAGGGTAAAGGAGCGGGCTAACGTGGGTCTTAATATAGAGTACCCTAAACTCGCGAAAACCTCGGTAAGGCAAAACTTACTTTCTAAACGAGGTTCATAATAGTGGTATATTTCTTCTCAGCGGTTAGTTTTTACAGCTTCAAAGACGATAATTGCCCGGCAGGGACAAAAATCCGATGTCGGTCTCTGTAAATGAAACAGGCGGAAGATAGCGAGTTCCGAAATGGCTCTGAGAGACAAGATCAATTTCTGGGGGGTTTAGACAGACTATTGCGCTGTATTCTACAATCATAGATGTTTGGCCGCGCTAAGTTCTACGATCCTCAACAGTCATGGCTACCAAGCGGTCAACAAATCCCTTCATTACCAACCCCATATGCTGCATCAAAAGAAAGCTCTTCAATCTTGGAAATGAAATCACCGGTATCTTTGATGCAAGACCTGAGTTTACAAACAAGCGGTTTCAGGAATTGATCAATGTATTTTGACAGGGGCTCTGTGGCAGAGCCGATGGTAGAAACTATGGGACGCATGGGTGGGTCAGCTCGGTCCTTGTGAATCTTGGGAAGCCCATAAATGATGGGCATTCTGGTTAAAGTGGTGGTTAAAAATTCAGCTTCTTTCGTGCATATGAAACCTCCCTCTACTGCATCAGTTACTAGACGGAGAATGCGTCTCTTTAAATCAACCTCTGGACATCTCAGGATGTGGTTGTAGTGGGTGTCCGAGGCTAAGAGGCTATTCATCTTGTCCACATATGCAGAGGTTTTAAACACCACAATCCCTACACCTTTGTCACATGGCTTAATTGTCAAGTCATGATTGTCACGCAGTTGTTTGAGAGCCACATTTTCTTCCACAGGTAGATTATAACCTGGAAATGGGACAAACCTCAATATGTAGTCAAGTTTATTCATCACTGCCTTCTCAAAGATCCCAACCTCGGGTCCAAGGACCTCGAGGCTAGGTGTAAAATCTGATGGAGGTTTTAGACCAGACATGTTTTCAGAAACTACCAGGGTAGGTCTAGTTGAGAAACTTTTTTAGGCGTATCTTCCTAAAAAAGGCATGCATGTCTCTGATTAGTTCAAATCGGTCAAGTTTGGTTGAGGGGACTAATGACAGGCCATGGGATAAAAGAGCCAACGACTCATTAGAGATATCGGTCTCTGATAAATTGAATACTGGAATGTTTTTCACCTCCTCCAGTATTGCGTGTTCCAGGTCTGGATATATCTCTGAGGACGGCCCGGACCTTGCTGGTACTGAGTCCGATTCCTTGATCTGGGATTCCCTCGTCGGTTGCCTAAAAAATGATCCTGGCCACTGGATCTATCAGAAAGCTCAGGACGCGCGTCTGCGTGGTGATAGTCTGTTCTGCTAATACCATCTTGTTTTTCCCCAGCCTGTTGCTGAGAGGATACCGCAGTGTATTTGTCCACGATGGGTACTGAGGTTTATGTATTATGTTAATTGAGTGAGTGGATTGAATGTGTTGTTAGTTTAGTGGAATGAGTCTGTGATTTTGAATGGAAGATGAGTGGGTGCTTAGGGGTGTCTTATTTATTTCTATTGTGATTTAATGATTGTATATTGTATATATCTCGAAGATGATGTTTTTGTATTCGCGTGAAATTAACTTTATATCATAGTATGTTTCTTATAAATCGTATTGCATTTTGGTCTGTACTTCTTTGAGCTCACTGCATACACTCTGTGAATTGAAATACTTACGCATACCGAATATGATGGTCACAAGAAGGATAAATATGCAAATTGGACTCTATCTAGAATACAATGAATCGCTATGTATATAACAGTTAGATCTCCCTTTGGGAATAAAATAAAAAAGAAAGTCTGATTATTTAATGTGATTTTAAAATCTAAATTTTTTCTGTTCATCACAGAGTGTCCAAGGCTGTAATGTTGTGTTGACCCCTTTGCCCCCCATCGTGTACATGCTCTGATGAAGGTGCCGCCGTAGATCGGGCTTGGCACTGAAACGCGCGTCTGCGTGGTGATCGTCTGTTCTGCTAATACCATCTTGCTTTTCCCCAGCCTGTTGCTGAGAGGATACCGCAGTGTATTTGTCCGCGATGGGTACTGAGGTTTATGTATTATGTTAATTGAGTGAGTGGATTGAATGTGTTGTTAGTTTAGTGGAATGAGTGTGATTTTGAATGGAAGATGAGTGGGTGCCCTATTTATTTCTATTGTGATTTAATGATTGTATATTGTATATATCTCGAAGATGATGTTTTTGTATTTGCGTGAAATTAACTTTATATCTTGAAAATGAAAATAAAACTATATATGTATTCCGATGCTGTGTGGATAATTTAAATGTGGCAGCCGTGAGTCACAGTGAGCTTAAAGTTGTGCGCATTATTTATGTTGGACTCCTTATGAGCCTTTAAACTAAAACATATAGGGCAGACTTATCTCTCCTGAATTGGATCTGTTTTTCTCCCCTGCAAGTCTGCCCTACATCTATTTCAGGGGGCCCGATTAGTATTTGCAACTATTCCCAGAAATCAGTCACTCCTTGATTTCACCTTACCAACCTAACAAACCACTCCGTTCATCACATGCCTTCTTGGCCGAAGTCCCCAGGATTCAGAGAGCTAGAGCAGGAGGCCGATCTTTTACCTACAATGCTTCTAAATTATGGAATACACTCCCCCGTTATCTGAGAACCAATTCCAACCTGTTGAGCTTTCGTAAACAGCTTAAGACCTTTCTTTTCAACTAACTAGACCTTCTCTGGACTGACTCTCGGGAAGGCATTGTTCTAGTTCTAGCGCCTGGACGCCTCAGGGCAGCTGTAGCGCTCAACAAAACCCCTTTTCATTTAATTTCATTTCTATAAAATCCCACGGGACAAACAGTCTTGAGAACGTTCAATGTCAGTTGGGGTCCCCAATTGGGCTGCCCCTTTTCGCTTATATTTTCGCTTTCGCTGTGGAACCCCTAGTGACCCTTATACGACCCTTAGATGTATAGCTATTAATAAAATTCACTACATATCTTTATATGCAGACGATATTCTGCTCTTCCTAAATGATGCATACATTGACACAGAAGTGGGAAAAGGAAGATACAAGCATTTGAAAAATGTGGAAGTTTATCTACGTTAAGTGTCAGTGGTGCAAATTCAGTGCATACCCGTTTCAACAAATACTAGAGAGCTGTGAAATTTTGCAATGGCAAGAATTTAAAGTGATAATAAATTACAATGAGATACTTGCTTGTGCAAATTTATTGTATCTAGGCAGATCTGGTATCCAGCAGTGGCAGTCTTCAAAGGGATGGAGGGCTGTCCTTTTGGAATACTTGTTTGCAGTCTGTAGAAGGGAAAATAGCACTACAAAATTGGTTGCCATACCACTATTGATATCCTCGCATTACTCGAACGGCAACGCGACCTGTAAGTGACTGACAACTTTGCTTTGCTCTGCTGTATGTTTTAAAAAACCCTCTTTGCACCTTTTAAATTGTTTTAGAAACTGAAACTTACTGACAGCACGATCCCCTCGCCTCATTCACCCCGGTCCACCGCAAGTGTTAGGCTTGATTGTTGTGGAGGGTGCAGGGCGGTGTCTTCTCTCCTGGAGAACAACGCTATTGGGCCAGTGAGTAGAGGCGGAGCACCGACGGTCACCTGACCTAGAGCCCGTCCTCTACTTAAAATCAATGTCAGGCAACACGCGCATCGGCCGCGCCGAAGACGAGCCAAAGACTAGCCCGTCTGTGCCCGGCAGGGACCCGGGGCCAGGACCCCTGCTCCAAAAATCCATAACTTACAGGTATACACATCTGAACAACTCCTCGCATTTCGTCCCCCTAGACCTAATGGATGTATAACACTAAAGGCTAAACACGCATGTAGCGAGACATGTATGAATTGTAACTTTACACTTATGAATTTTCAGCCCTATCCCGCATCACAAAAAATTGCACTTCACATACCCCCCATCCTGCTCCTGTCATGGTCAACTTTGTGTTTTTAAGTCTAAATTATCGCTCACTTCCCAAACATAAACTTGACAACTTTAATTTGATTTTGGAAGAACAGCCAGATGCTCTCTTCCTGACTGAAACATGGCTGCATGACAGCGCAGGCCCTGACATAGCCTCAGCTCTCCCCACTAATTATGCAATCATGCGGAGAGATAGAGCACTGAAAACAGGCGGCGGTATTGCGATTATTTTTAAAAATCACCAGAATTGTAGCTTCGACCCCTTGAACATCCCAGATTGCGAAGCTGCCGTTTTTAAATTAACCTTGACCCCGAATTTCACTCTTATCAGGTATACTGGTCTATCGACCTCCTGGAAATCCAAATCAGTGGGCAACCACATTCGCCAACCACATTACCCCCATTTCATCTCAGTTCCAAGAACTTCTCTCTCATTGGAGACTTCAATCTTCACTTAGAAGATCTTTCCAACAATATCTGTAATAACCTGATAAATGACCTTGCAGCTCTTAAAATTAAGCTTCTCAATTCAGGTCCCACACACAAAGCAGGACACCTACTAGATCCTATATTCTCTAGCCCTCCTGAGATGGTATGCTATCATGCCAGTCCTTTATGCTGGTCAGACCACTTTTTATCTAAATTTACTCTTGGACTTTCCGCCCTAGTCACCCCTCCTTTCTCTTCCCAGAGTATACAGAGAAGAAACTGGAAAAAGCTTAACCTCTCTGCTCTAAACAAAGCTCTCTGTGAAAATTTCCCACCAGATGGTCTTGAAATGACAATTGCAGCGGAGTCCACTCAATCCTGGCTCTCAAATGCCGTTAATCTATGTCTGCCCATAACTAATAACAAGCATTGGAAATGCAATAGGTCTCGCATTAGGAAAGTTTGAGCTATTGGTATTGTAAATGACACTTTTTTTATTTATGTGTTGGTTTTGAAAGTAGCAAAATTAATAGCTTTGTCAGTTACAATGTCAATAGTTTTAACTTTTGCAAATGTGACACCTATAGCATTTGTAATGCAATGTGTGTTGTATTTACGTGACTTAGATGTATTGATATTACAAATAACAATGGCTTTTAATTTTGTAAATAATTAATACTTAAATAAAAGTTATTGTAATTTATAACGGCAATAGCTTAAACGTTTGTAAATAACTTTTGTGAAGATTATGTTCAGTGTATTTTATTGTGACGAAAATCCAAGAACATTGCATTTGCACCTAAACACACACAGAGCCACACACATATAGATGTGGTGGTGGTGGATCTGGGGGATATGGTGGTGGTGGATGTGGTGGTGGATGTGGTGGTGGTGATGGTGGATGTGGGGGTGGATGTGGTGGTGGTGGTGGAGGTGGTGGGTGGTGGTGGTGGTGGATGTGGTGATGTGGTGGTGGTTGTGGATGTGGTGAAAGTGGTGGTGGATGTGGTGGTGGTGGTTGTGGATGTGGTGGTGGTGGATGCGGTGGAAGTGGTGGATGTGGTGGTGGTGGATGTGGTGGTGGTGGATGCGGTGGAAGTGGTGGATGCGGTGGAAGTGGATGCGGTGGTGGATGCGGTGGTGGATGCGGTGGTGGATGCGGTGGTGGATGCGGTGGTGGATGCGGTGGTGGATGCGGTGGTGGATGTGGTGGTGGATGTGGTGGTGGATGCGGTGGTGGATGTGGTGGTGGAGGTGGATGCAGTGGTGGTGGAGGATGCAGTGGTGGTGGATGCGGTGGTGGTGGTGGATGCAGTGGTGGTGGATGCGGTGGTGGTGGAAGGGGTGGTGGATGTGGTGGTGCTGGTGGATGTGGCAGTGGTGGATGTGGCGGTGGTGGATGTGGTGGTGGATGTGGTGGTGGATGTGGTGGATGTGGTGGATGCGGTGGATGCGGTGGCTGTGGTGGATGCGGTGGTGGATGCGGTGGTGGTGGTAGTGTTGGATGGGGTGGTGGTTGTAGTGGATGTGGTGGTGGATGTAGTGGTGATGGGTGTGGTGGTGGTGGTGGTGGATGTGGTGGATGTCATGGTGGATGTGGAGGTGATGGTGGATGTGGTGGTGGATGTGGTGGTGATGGTGGATGTGGTGGTGGATGCGGTGGTGGTGGATGCGGTGGTGGTGGATGCGGTGGATGTGGTGATGCGTGGAGCCGTACGACAAAGCTAAACACTAAAGACATACCTCCAGGAGATCTGTCACAGACATCTGTTTGTAACAGTTTCTACAAGTCTTAAACCCTGTGGGTTTAGGTGGGAACATGTTTTCTGGCACAAAGGAGACATTTTATGCAAAAAGCCCATTAATAATGAAGAAAAAAGTTTGGGAGTGAGCTCCCCATCCGCGACCAACGTCACAGAAAAAAGGTACAGACATCAGCAAGAAGGGTGGTGCTTATATGCATCTCCAATGTCACTTCAGCAGCAGGACAAAGTTGATGTAGAGGCTCACACCGCCACACTCTCGCAAAACATGAAAATTCCCAGGAGCCAGTCTGGCACCTGGGGGTATTCACAAGGTGAGGAGTGTACGGTAGAAGTATCTTTCAGTCAGCCATACAAAAACAATTACTTGAAACTGAATTTTTTTTTGATTGTATAGTAAGAAAAAGTGTAGGATACGAAAAAAATGCACTCCCTATATACCCACAAGGTAAAGTCCCGAACCGATCAACATAGGACTGGATTACGGATATGAAAAAGGCTCGAACTGGGACATTTACACACCTATGCTCATCATGCAAAGCCCCAGCCTCAGACACCTTGCATGTAAGAAGCAGACACACAGCTGATGCTACACTCGGCTGTGCCACTGGTCCGCAGGAGTAATCCCTTGCTAATGGCCCCCTTCACGACAGGCCCTGCCCTGAGCTACTGACAGGTTCGCACTCAAATACCACTCTGTGCTCGAGAGCTTCACGCTTTCCAGGAGTATGGGACTAACTCCTTCCCTTACTCGCTTTAGAGAGCATTTGCGATACAAATACCAGTATAATATATTGATTTCAGTGTTAATTTGATGTATTTGCCACTTTGATGTGGCACACAACAACACAAGATTAGCGCTGAACATTTCTTCAATTAGACTGGTAGCACCAAAGATGTATGAGTTAAAAGACTGTGTATAAAAAATATACAAATGCGAACAAAAATATAGGGCACGTCAATGCCCAAGAGAAAAACAGTAATTTAACATCACTCTTGTGAGGTTATTTAATTGTCGAATATCTAAAATCATAACACTCCAAAGCTATATTTTGAGTGCGAAAAAACAAAATCGTGATCTTTTGGCACACAGTTGAACAGGGGCCCCTGAAAGTTCAAGCTCAGGTAACAAGATGGGTTAACAATATGATTGCAGCTATGTGGAGGGCGAGTACTTATTTTTGTGGAAGCACACAACTTCTGCCCAATGAAACATGTACTCCTGACTCCCAACATGTGGATGGAGCACAGTCCTTCTCCTGGTGATTCTCACATAATTGTCTGGCGACAGCTGCTCCATCAAGCCAGACCATTAAAAACCTCCAGGTTAAAGGGACTTCCAGTTTAGGAGCTTCCCAGGTTAAAATCTTCTTTGATCACCAACCTTCCTTCTTAAGAGCCTTCCAGCTTAACAGCATCAACGATTACGAGCCTCCTGTGCTAATGTACAGCACTGATGCTGCTTGTATTTTAAGGCGAAAACGTAATTGGGAGTAATACAACTCTACAGAACTGCATGTTCAGAATGCATTGGGAGACTGGCACAAACATGTCAGCAGTTTGCGAATCACACCCTTGAAAACTAAGCAGTGTTCTTTCCTGTGTAATAGACTTGTGAATAAAAGACACACTCCGTAAAAGCTTAACTTAAAAAAGAAAAAAATGTATGAAATCTTCATTCTGAGTAGAAAGCTTGCAGATGTAAGTAATTGCATAGATTGTTCCTGCTTCGCTACTTTAGATGAGAGGTAAATGTTTATTGCTATGGTGTGAAAATTATCTGACACTACAGAATTTTTTTTCGGTGACGGTGAGGGCAAACAGGGCAATTTTACCAGCATGGATGAAAGTTGAAAATTAAGCACTTCACAGCACCTAGCTGGAAAAAAATATCTTCATATCCTACTCCAAATTTTTTCAAAGGGAGGCAAGAATGACACTTTAAAATTAAGCAGACATTTAACTTTCTAATCAGAGCTTTCCAGTCTCCATGATCCATGCACGAGTAGCTGTTCCTGTGAATATGTTTACCACAGGATTCTGGGACATCGAGCCCTGGTTACATAATGGGATAAAACAGGACTACAAATCCCAGGATGCAAAGCAAACACCTGCACTGGATGGGGTACTTGGGACTCTTGAGAGCTCAGTTTATTTGATCACATCTCATATTACTGTTTGCAATGCCTTGAGGAGAAAAACTTCATTCGCGAACTTATCTTTCCCTCAAGGGGCCGATCACAGGTAGCCGGTGGAATGGAAACCTGCTGAAGATTTAGTTAACTCTGCATTGCTATCTGTTTCAAAGTTACACATGTATGTACGTATGTGAACCTATCCGCAAGGCAGTGGAGCAAGTCTTACCTACATTTAGTGAGAAATGTGCCAAAGTCCAAAGAAGAGCTATGAAAAAAGTGATTTAGAGAAGAGTGATTTATAGAAAGTGCTTGTTTGCGAATTTACAGGAGTACATTGCAAAGGGAGCGGAGGAGGCGGATCGATAGAGCTCGCCCCTGTGGGATCTGAAAGAAAATATACGAGACAGGTACACCGTCTTGAATAAATGAGGTTTTCAGAACCCCTGAACCACGAGATAAAGAGGACCCGTGGTTTCAGGAGACAAGAGTGCGTTGTAAAGCATAAAACCATCACTGAGCAGGGACAATGACTGGACAGGAGTTTATTTAGTGTTGTTCGGTTTAGTGTGCGGAACAAGAGCTAATAGACGAACAAACTACAACATGGGAGGGATAGGGGATGTTTTCACGCATCCATGACTAACCGGGACAGAATCAGCACGAGGTCAGGGGAGGGGATGTGCAACAGTGTCGGCTAGCAGCCAGGCTTTGCAAACGAGCAAGGAAGAGGCAGAAGATGCTCTGGACAGACCAGGAAAGGATTCGCAAACATTATGCCTGGGGACTAGAATTGCTTCGCTGAACTGAGAGAACAGCACGCTTCCAGGATTGTCACATTGAGCACTCTGGAGGCTCTCGGCAAACCCGCAGCCACAACATCACCAGGCTAAAGACAAAGCAGCACAGAAAACAAGAAAAGTAAAAAAACAAGGAGAGACACGAGAGTGAAAGTACGAGGAGAAATGCGACACGGCGGGCAGGGGAGGGGGCGGAGTGGGGAGAGCGGCATGAGGGTGTGAAGCAGCAGGGGCCTGAGACGCGGCCGCCTTTGATGTGGTAATGCGAGGCAAGCGGCTGGTGGCATTGTGCACGCGCTTTCACATGCACTGGAAGAAATCGCCTGGGAATCGCCTGATCTCGGTAAGCTCTGGTTAAGTGCCTATATATCGAGCTCCCGCTCTCAATGCGCATGCGCATTGAGATAGGTCGCTCGACCTAAAAAACTCAATAATCATCGCCCCCCAGCACCATGGTTTAATGACTCACTCAAAATAGAAAAAAATAAATGTAAAGCACTAGAGAGGAAATGGCGTAAACATTACTCATCTGAGCATAAAATTATATACATCAAGGCCAGAAATAACTATCATACATCTTGTATGAAAACGAAAGCCATCCATGTTTCCAAAACTATCACCGAAGCCACCAACCATTCTAAAACACTGTTTAACATGGTAAAAGAACTAGCAGGATCCCAAACAGTCTCAATTCCTCGGCCTTTAAACGAGCTACAGTGCGACAATCTCGCTCAATTTTTCACCGGGAAAATAGAGAACATAATTTTGGAAATGAACAATTCCAACCCCGACAATTCCATTTTTAATAATCAAGAAGAAAATGCAACTACCCCTGCCTCTACGGGCATCCTAGACAGTTGGACTCCTATAAGTATGGATACATTTAAAACCATTCTTGAAAGCATCAGGTTCGCCCAATGATCCTCTCCCCGTCAACATTCTGAAACAACTTGATAACCCTCATTTGCAGGTGATTCTCAATACTCTTAACTCCTCACTTATACAATCCACTGTACGTACTCCCTAGAAACGCGCTATGTTGACCCCCCTCCTGAAAAAACCCATGGCTGACCCAGATATACTGTCCAACTACAGACCCATCTCCCTCTTGCCCGTCTTTTCAAAGATCTTGGAAAGACATGTTCATTCATCTCTAACACATTTTGCGGAAAACAATAACTCTCTTCACCCCTCCCAACCCGGCTTTCGGGCCGGGTACTCCACAGAGACAACATTATTGGGCGTCACCGAAAAACTCCGAAAACGTTTGGATGAAGGTCAAACAGTCACACTTATTTTATTAGACCTCAGTGCGGCGTTTGATACCATCTCGCACAAACGCTAATACTTACACAAAAAAACACTGGCATATGTGGTGCGGCACTGGATTGGATCACTTCCTTTCTAGGAAATCGTACGTTCCAAATCATGTCTACCACAGCCTGTTCTAAAATCTATGCAACACCCCACGGAGTGCCCCAGGGCTCAATTCTGAGCCCACTGCTTCTTAACCTTTATGTTAGAGTTTTAGCGGACATAGCAGACCAAGCTGGACTGACCTTGTTTACCTACGCTGACGACTCCCAAATCGTCTTCTCCCTTTCTGACTCTAATCCACTCGCTCCTTTCCATCTCAAACAAGGCCTCATCAACATCTCCAACTGGATGACCAAAAACCAGTTAAAACTAAATGGTGATAAAATGGAGGTTCTCATCTTGGGCAAACAGAAAGACCTCTGGAAGCTCTCCCACTGGCCTACTCACATGGGTAATGTCCCTGAACCTTCCAGCCATGTCCGGAACCTGGGCATCATCGTGGACGACACATTGTCCATGCACCAACAAACTGTTAAAGTAGCTGCATATGTTTCACGATTTTAAAATCTCTCAAGAAGATTTTATGGATGTTGCAGAAGACCGTAGTCAATGCTCTTATTACATCTAGACTTGACTACTGCAACATTCTCTATCTTGGGTCAAACAAAGCTGTAGTCCGCAGACTGCAGCTAATGCAGAATTCTGCTGCCAGGCTGCTCTGCAGGATCCCTAAGACCTCCAGCATTTCTGGACATCTACGTGACCTATATTGGCTCAGGGTGGAAAACCGTATTAAGTTCAAAGCCCTGAGCTACATGTTTAGGATAAAAGCAGGTACAGCTCCCAAAAATCTCCAAGCACTAGTACGTCCATACGTACCTGCCCGCCAGCTAAGATCCGAAACCTTGGGACACTTTTGTGTACCCAGGGTCAAACTTTCCAGAACGGGAGGGAGATCATTCTCCTATCTAGGCCCCTCAATCTGGAATACTCTCCCTACCGCCATCCGTAAAGAAAACAATTACTTGCGGTTTCGTAAAAATCTCAAAACCTGGTTGTTTGACCAATACCATCTGCTGAAGGTCCTGCGTTACTACTAAGTCTCCGTCCTGGCTCCGGGAAACTCTTTTTGGGTAGCTGAGCGCATTACAAATGTAACAAATAAATACATAAATAAACTTTACAAGATTGCCAATCAGTGTAAAAAAAATGGTGCACAGAGAAAGATGCCATATTACTAGACCTGATGTGGGGTGACCGAAATGAACATTGGCACTAGCCAAGCTCTGGTTGCCAGTAGATGAGGATGTGCTAGCTGCTCCGGATTATGAGGACAAGAGATGGGGACAAGATGGTGGCGGAGGGGACATGATTGGGCACAGCTCCGGAGCTCGGAACTGCCAGTTGGTGGTTCCACCGAGCGGAGGAGCCAAAAACCTTTGTGCCGCTTTGTGAAGGTTTTTTGACAACAAAAGGAGTTTGGCCCATGCGGACGAGGTGGGGTAAGGGCCCAAATACTTTGTAAAAAAGAGAGGAACCCACACCTGAATAAATTTCACACCATTTGAATTCGAAGTGAAAAGAAGATAAACAAAGCTTAATATGTTTATCTAGGCGATTGTTTTCGCCGTTTTATTTAACAATTTTATCCAAAAATAGAAGTCACTTAAGTCTAGAGAAATCTCAATGTCTTGAACGTACTTGCCAAATGCGTACACCAAAACCTTAAATCAAAAAAAGTTAATTTTGACACAACAATTCACGCAATATACAAAATGAATTGTGAAAACACACAACTAATTAACATGTGATATACTAAAAAACCATATGAGACTGTTTCACAAAGAAGGGGGAAAAAATATAACCATATTTCTTCAAAACAGTATTAGAAAATATTGTTTAAATTGACCAACAAGGAGCCTATTTATGGGTCTCCAATAGAACAAAACGACCTCTCGGTAGAAATGTTGAATGTAAAGGCTAGGCATGTAGTTCCTAGCGATCTAAACTATTTATCAGAACTGAGGACTTGATCCTGTCCGCCTACGCGTTTCGAGTTTGTGAGGATTCTTCTCAAACTCTCTTCAGGGCCAAATAAATTTCTTTCCCCATTTGTTAAACCTATTGATAAAGACACAAAAAGTTTGTGGGACACTCGTTACCAATTGCTTCCCTCAACCTGCTCTCACTTTCTCTTATATACAATTTAAAATGCCACATACCTCTGGGGATTCGAGGTGATTCTGTTCATCCAAACCACTTGTAAAAATTCTTTTATAGGGTCTGTGCGTTTTTCTAAAAGGACACGGGGGGACTTTTAGTTGCTAATCATACACATTAGTTACAGACTTTTCATGGACGGTGCAAAGGCCAAGTATATCCTACCTGGATGTATGATGCCAGGAGAATCAGTGTATTGCTGCAATTTTCAGATTTTCAGATTATATATTGTTCGTTATCCACATAGTTAACTGCAAGTGAAACGTGGCATATTACTCGCTTGTAACATTCCAGGTGCCAATGAGCTCCTTAAAATTTATCCGGTAATTACTTACTATGTTGTTTTCAACTCCTAAGCTTTGTCTAAATTCAAGGAAGGGACCGGATCCTTGCCGGTAACTCTTCTGGAGCGCCCTCCGGTATCTTGGTACTGTTTAAGAAAAAACGGGTGCCGATTAGACGATGCTCGGGAGAAGCCTCGTCAGTTACAAAGGGCACGGGGCGCGCTGGGCGTGTTAAACAGAGCCGCGCTCCGAAGCTATCTGAAGTTATTTTACAATGCGGAAAAAGGGAGCCGTAATGCTCTTTAAAAGTATTCTATGTAAACATCGCATTGCCAAGAGACCGCCGGGGAGTTTAACGCTAGGCAGTTGTCATACCTTGCAGCTCAGCCACGATCTTCACTTCCTCATTCCTTTACACCAAGTGAATGCGGTTTCGATTCCCTCTGTGTTACGGAGAAGTAAACTCCTCCTTAATTAGCCAATCGGGAGTGGGATATTTTACATTTTCATATTGGTGCATTATGGGATTAGATTTCCCCTTGCAAAAACCGATTTTCGCGATGAAAAAAAACTTAAGCGTTGGTCAACAGATCATTAGAGCAGATAGCTTTTTACCAAAACCTAAAAGTGACTTAATTTCCAAATGGAACCTCAAACCCATCACAGGCCACCACAAATGTGGTACACAAATGTGGTACATGTGTGGCCTGCTCGAATGTTGTAGAGGGAGACGAATTCTGCCATAACGGCATCAAATGGAGACACAGTTTACATACAAACTGTAAAAGTAAAAATGTGATTTATGGGATTCTGTGCGCCTGCGACAAGTTGTACATAGGCAAGACCTGCCAGCAAGTTAATGTCAGAATAACTCAACATCGCTCTAGACTAAAGAAAAAAGTGCAAAATGCCCCAATGGTTGAACATTTTGTGTCTGCAAACCATAATGAAACAGACTTCACATGGACGGTCCTGGCTGGAATAGATCCACAGCATAGATCACCTGATGTAGAGAAGGCGCTATTGCGCAAAGAGGCCTATTTGATACTCCGGTTCAATACTATAAATACTGGGTTGAACTCCATGAGTGAAGTTTCAAGATTGTAATTCGGTTCCATCACCAATGGACTCCAGGTCCCATAATGCACCAATATGAAAATGTAAAATATCCCACTCCCGATTGGCTAATTAAGGAGGAGTTTACTTCTCCGTAACACAGAGGGAATCGAAACCGCATTCACTTGGTGTAAAGGAATGAGGAAGTGAAGATCGTGGCTGAGCTGCAAGGTATGACAACTGCCTAGCGTTAAACTCCCCGGCGGTCTCTTGGCAATGCGATGTTTACATAGAATACTTTTAAAGAGCATTACGGCTCCCTTTTTCCGCATTGTAAAATAACTTCAGATAGCTTCGGAGCGCGGCTCTGTTTAACACGCCCAGCGCGCCCCGTGCCCTTTGTAACTGACGAGGCTTCTCCCGAGCATCGTCTAATCGGCACCCGTTTTTTCTTAAACAGTACCAAGATACCGGAGGGCGCTCCAGAAGAGTTACCGGCAAGGATCCGGTCCCTTCCTTGAATTTAGACAACGCTTAGGAGTTGAAAACAACATAGTAAGTAATTACCGGATAAATTTTAAGGAGCTCATTGGCACCTGGAATGTTACAAGCGAGTAATATGCCACGTTTCACTTGCAGTTAACTATGTGGATAACGAACAATATATAATCTGAAAATCTGAAAATTGCAGCAATACACTGATTCTCCTGGCATCATACATCCAGGTAGGATATACTTGGCCTTTGCACCGTCCATGAAAAGTCTGTAACTAATGTGTATGATTAGCAACTAAAAGTCCCCCCGTGTCCTTTTAGAAAAATGCACAGACCCTATAAAAGAATTTTTACAAGTGGTTTGGATGAACACAATCACCTCGAATCCCCAGAGGTATGTGGCATTTTAAATTGTATATAAGAGAAAGTGAGAGCAGGTTGAGGGAAGCAATTGGTAACGAGTGTCCCACAAACTTTTTGTGTCTTTATCAATAGGTTTAACAAATGGGGAAAGAAATTTATTTGGCCCTGAAGAGAGTTTGAGAAGAATCCTCACAAACTTGAAACGCGTAGGCGGACAGGATCAAGTCCTCAGTTCTGATAAATAGTTTAGATCGCTAGGAACTACATGCCTAGCCTTTACATTCAACATTTCTACCGAGAGGTCGTTTTGTTCTATTGGAGACCCATTAATAGGCTCCTTGTTGGTCAATTTAAACAATATTTTCTAATACTGTTTTGAAGAAATATGGTTATATTTTTTCCCCCTTCTTTGTGAAACAGTCTCATATGGTTTTTTAGTATATCACATGTTAATTAGTTGTGTGTTTTCACAATTCATTTTGTATATTGCGTGAATTGTTGTGTCAAAATTCACTTTTTTTGATTTAAGGTTTTGGTGTACGCATTTGGCAAGTACGTTCAAGGCTTTGTGAAGGTGGCATGAGGCAGAGGTAGCCTGGCCCGGACTTTCGTTGCCGCACTCTGCCGACTTGGTGTGGCACTGCCTGAGGCACTGCAGTGCCTCAGAAGCAAGATGGCACCGTAGCTGCCCCTCTTGCGCGATCCCGGCACGGTGGAGCCCCACGACGGCAGCACAAGTGGTGGCGAGAGTGGCTAGTGAATCCTGACGGAGGGCGATGGTGTGAGCGAGCCCCCCCACGATCCCAGATCGTGCCAGGTGATGGAGCTCTGCAAAGTGGGGCTGCGGCTGGATTTTAACGAGGTGGCGGAGAACGGAGGTGCATCGAAAAGCTGTCCTCGGGCATCACCACAAGGAAGGTGTGTGTTCTGCCATGAGGGGAGTGTGCAGATGCCGAGACTGACCAGCGTTCCTGACTCAAGTAACCAGGTGAGTGAGATGCATCCGATCCTTCTTTACTAACGGCCCGGAGTAGCTGATGGCCAGGACGCATCTCTAATGAGGTGTTTTCCTCGCGGGCAGGAGTGGAGCGGATCTCCTTCTTGTGGGAGATTGGATCACTCGTTTAAAATCATTGGGAGCATTTGCTGAGCTGATCCCCTTCCTGCAGGTGCTTGGACAAATGGTTTATAATTGCAGGGAGCATTGCGGGTCAAGCAGGTGGAACCATGGTCAATAACAGTGCTTGACTGCGATATAGCTGCGGTGCCAATCAGCGAGTGCCAGAGTTCATGCTGGTACGACAGTGCTCACAGCTACTGATTGTACACTAGCAAACTTTAATATTGCGCTTGCTGGAGGCAAATTACTCCTCTGCTTCTTAGCCTATTTGTTTGAAATAGCAGCAACAGCTCAGGCCTCAAAGGAAGTCCTCGTCTAGCATCACAAGCAACCGAGTGGGATACGAGAGTTCCCCTGCCTTATCTTATTATGGCGTCCGTCTCTCCCCATGGCAGCTATAATGCAGAAATACTCTCCTCCCTGGGAGGCAAGCGGACACTGACTTCGGCCTCAAGCTGTTCCATTGCACAACAAACGCCACCCTCCTCGAGCGAAAGACTAAAATGTGAATCAGCTGATTCTAACTACAAAATGGCTGCCACAGTGTTCCCTACCACGGCGTGCTCCAACTCTGAGAAATAATCGCACTTCGACCTGACCTCGAACACATCCCCCATCCGGCCTTCCCTTCAGGATACCGAATCAGTGAACCTACCCCTGACCGTGGAGACCTAGCTTTTTGGCCCATGCCCGGTGGAGCTACTTAATGGCTATAGAGGAGTTGGGATGTGGACTACCCTTTCGGCCGTCACCTACCCAGCCGGACATTGGGCAAACCTTACTTCGTCTCTCCCTCATACTCTCCCTCCTACCCCTTTACTCCACCCACTTTCTCCTTTACGCTCCATGTATCCCTCCTCTTTTCTCTCTAATTGTTTTCTCATTGAGATCTAGCAGCTTGACTGATGCCCGGTGGAGTTACCTGATAGCTATAGAGGAGATGGGCTGTGGATTTCCCCCTTCGCCGTCACCTATCCAGCTGGACTTTGGGCAGACTCTTCTTCCTCTCTCCATCCATCCTATCTCCCTCCTACACTTTTACCCCACCCCCTTACCCTTCTAAGCTCCATTTATTTAGTCTTTCAAAGCTCTTGGAATGTTTTACTGTAAATGATGTAACTTGTAACTGATGTAATTTTGCAATTCTGTGGAACCTTATGTAAAGCGCTCTGATACCTCCGGGTCTAGCCAGCTCTATATAAAACTCAAATAAACATAAACATATGAACTGTATTGCTTAGCTGCCCACTTACATGGGTGTGGAGGTGGTCAAGTCAAAGGCGATTTGGCATAGCTGGGAACGAACTGAAACCGCAACATTATTTGAAATAATGAACAATGTGCTGAAGCCTGCATGGGTGGCAAAAAGTGCATTGAAGCTAATTAATATATTCAGGCATTGCTGGATACAATGCCTGCAGAGGACACACACAAGAACCCCATGTGAATTAGAACTTCCCCAAACATATTACAAGTTCTGCATCAAAAAGGGAACCCGAAATGGGGTGCTCTTGTGGGAGGAAAATGGAATAGAGATGCTAGGATACATACATGAAGGGGGCACCTTGAAGGACTTTGATAACTTAAGAGAAATATGAAATTCGAAGGTGACACTTCTACTATATAGGACAATTAGTGCTGCTTTACCACTAAACTAGAAACTGTACGCATTAAGTAGATGACTGATTAATTTGGGAATTTCATATATTTACTCTTTACTTTTCAAGTGAAGTCTATGGAGTTCGTCTAAACCTTCTGCAATGTATAATATCAACATAAAATGTAATAGCATATTAGTTCGAGTTTGAAAATTTTCTCTTTTTATATTTTTGCATTTTTTACTTTGAAGAGGATTTTGGCGTTGGTGTCCATCATAGTCTTAAGGCGATCAAGAGAAAATGCATCTGAATGTTTAGCAGCGTGAATCTTCTCTGGATTCACATGCTGCGCATTATTCTGCCATCTAGTTGTTGGGTCCTGAAATCAGCTTAAAGGAGGAAACATTCTGTCTACTCGAGGAAGTAGAGGAGCTGCTGGCAAAGAAGGAAATAGAAGAAGTACCCAAGCAAGAGATCAATCAGGGAAATTACTCAACATATTTCCTAATTTCAAAACAGGATGGTACTCCAATAATAAACCTTTGCTTCATAAACAAGTTCATAAAGACACAACAATTCAAGATGACATCACTGTAGGTGGTCATACCTCAGTTACAAAAGAAAGATTACATGGCAACTATAGACCTAAACGATGCTCTCTTACACACCCCAATGAATCACAAACACAAGATATTCTTGCGCTTTGTAGTCTACAAAACGGACTACCAAGTCAAGGTACTGGCCTTCAGAATCAAGTAAACACCAAGAGTATTTACAAAGTGCCTTGTAGAAGCAGCAATTTACTTAAGAAGGGGCATCCACGTATATCCTTAATTAGACAATTGGTTGATAAGAGCAAACTTTCAGCAAATGTCAAAAAATCAGGCATGCACAGGCTCCCGCGCATGCGCAGTTTCCAGAAGAAGGCGCGATGGACACAGATGCGCAGGCGATACGGTACGTTTTATTTAAATGTTATTTTAGGCTTTTTAATATAATTTAATACTGCGGGCGGCCAACTTCCTTTACGCCCCCGAGTGTGCGGAGATTTGCCTAGTTTCCCCGCCTTCATTGCGGAAGGGGCAAACCTCCGCCCATTCCGTGGGCGGAACGGAGATGTCCGCCCACCCCATATCTAGTTAGGGTTTACATCACAGTACTACTCATTGTTATTGTCATGTATCAATATGCTTGCCTATGTTAACTGTTTTAGCACTATTGTAGAGTTCTACCTTTTTTTTTACTTTGCTGGTGCTCATAACTGTATATATTTATATATCTCTTTCTGTCTCATGATTGTTTCAGCACACATATTTTATACTAGAATGACACTGGTTCAATAAATACTTATTGAAAACATCCCCACTGTTTATTCTGTGTATATCTCTGAGACAAAGTGAGCACGAGTGACTGAGCGAAAAGTACTGTACTGTTTCTACGATCCCTTAGGGGCCAGGGTTCATGTTTGATAGTTGGCAGAAACTATTCGCTCCTTGGTAAGAGGGGCTCATAGAGGGACTGTGAGCTACCTATTCTACAGCCTAACCTATCCTCTGGGGGTGTCTGGAATCAGTATGGACACCAGTCCCTTAGTTTATGTTGCCTAAATGAGTAAATCTATATAGATTTGTAGGAATTACACAAACACTTCAATTTACACTGAAATGATGTAAAAAATGCTTCTTTATCATAGTTGTCTTTCTATTCAATAATAGTGTGGAACAACTATGCTCATCTTCCAATTTAGAAAAAAAAACGTTCTTTACTTGACCTCATAGAAGCTAAGAAGAACACTATTGTCAGCCGTACCCCAGTATACATTGATTGGTCAAATCATTTATTAATTACTTTCACTCTAATATCTACTAAAACATCCTCATGGGGAAAACCAAAACAATCTAAATTGTGGGTTAGAGATTTCAAGATCAATAGTTTTAATGTGTTGAAATCTAAGAAGTGTAATGAAAGCATTATTGCTGACAAAGTGGCTCCACTAAACCTGAAAAGACAAAATATCTACTGCATGAATGAACATTTTTCAGGGCAGCAGCATGTATCTGGTGAGAAACCCCTTCCATAACATGAAATCCCTCCAAAATTAATACAAATCATGAAAGAAATGTAATGGACACCAATGCAGTTTTCTTTAGAATTGAAATGAACTTTGCCGGTAAATTGACTCAGGAGACTTTTTGACATCCTTGCAAGTTCCATAACACCAAATTCCACATGGCCCCATCTGCTACAGCTCCTAACCTATCTATTTCTTACACCAAATAATCCACTACTGAACCGATATCTTACATTGTAATACCCATACTAATCTCATCTACTCAATAGCTGATCTCAGATCTTCCTCACACTTCGCTGATCCTCTCTCTGCCAAAGTTGTGACAGAGATAAGTTAATAATTGATCCTTTTCCTTAACTTGACTAGATCATTTTAACTATCTTGATATAGTTCTGTAAAACTAGTCACGAATCAGCATCACGTCAAACTGAACGCCCAGAAAACGCAATTCCTTCTGATGTCACCTCTTCACTGTAACTCCCAAGTTCTATCCTGGCTTGGCACTTATAAGTTACTGGGCTGCTCTCATAGCTAAGAACATTACATTTCTGAGCTGCACTCTCAACGGGCACACCAATTTACAGACTCACATCAACGCCTTAGCAAAAGCAGTTCAATATCAAATAAGAGTACTGTAAGGAATCAAGCAACTTATCCAAATTAATTACTTCAAATCAGTGGTCCAGTCCTTAGTTCTATCGAGACTTGATGGACGCAACTCACTGCTGATTGGCATCACCAGTATCTATTTGGCCAGAGTTTAATAGCCACACTCAGCAATTTAACTAGTGTGATTGCAGGCATTACAAGATCTGAGCATATCAGTGGAAGCCAGATGTGTGTTCAAGTTGGCCTGCATAATGTACCAAATTGATAAGCTGTGATGCAGCAAATTACCTTGAACAAAAAATACCATCTGAGAAGATTAAAAGTGCTGAGTGCCTCTGTCTAGGAACTGTCGTGTTCAAAAAATTGAAAACAAGCTTTCCCCCTGCAAGGCCCATACTGTATGGCACTCATTACCTCCTGCTATTAGGACAAGTACATCTTATGAAAGTTCCTATAATTAACTTATTTGTACTCTTTTTTTAACACAGCTTCCAGCCCTCATTGGAAATTTTCCAAGATTATGGAAAGGTTGTTTTTAGCTATGGACTTGAGAGAAGAAATCTTTCAAGCCTTGGCAGAATATTGCTCAAAGTGTAGAACATACTTCGGGCCCTATTGATCTTGATTGCTTTAATTGGATTAGCCCTCCATGGTTGTTCCCGTATATCTTGCATGTGTTTTTAACTGGACGTCTCCTACTTGTAAGACAGACTTAGTAATTGTGTATTATTCATAGGCCATGATTCTGACTTTTTTGGAATGAAGGTGCTATTTATTGCATCTGATTAATAACAATACCTTGTCCTGCGTTATTTATCGGATGCGATAAAATTATACCAATCACAAGATTTTGGGGAATAGCATTCTGATTTTGGTGCTTACTGTACTAAAATCTGCTTGGTATGATAAATATGTACATGTTTCCCCCATTAAATTCGGACAGGTTAGATCTGCTGAAATTTAACAAACGGTGAAATGTAATGCATCTTGTAATTACCATGTAGCAAGTACCACCCTACTCTGAATTCCGATCTCTACGCAGACGGGTTTACGCAGGGTTTGTACATTCAGACCAACTTCTAATCCGGGCCATAGTGTCTACTTAATGTTTAATTATCACAATTTCAGCCCAGGTTAACCAGTAATTTAGTAAATCTTACAATCTGATGTAAGCTGCTCTATTAACCTGGAGGGTCTGGTTTGCAATTTACCAAACTGCATAATTAAAATTAAAAGTATGGCGTATGAAGTCTATCTCCTCAATCTTGCAGCTAAGGTATTTCTGATGATCTATTCTACTCAGTACTTTGGATGTAGGATATATTATGTGTAGGTAAATGCATGCCATGGTCTGCACTGACGTGACAAACCTTTGTATGAATTTCATAGATCACAGTACTAAATTTTGTGATTTCAACAGCCCATTTTCGTTAATCCAGTGCACAATTGACATACTCTGTGTTGTAAAAATTTGAGAAACTGCATCTTTTCTGTGGCTCAAAATTTCTTATTTTCATCTGGGTATATTTATAATCCATTTAATCATTTGTGTGGCACAGTTCTGTCCGTTCCTTTGTTTTAATGTAACTGGATACACATGCACACATTTATTTTGGAGATTAATACGATTCTCATCTCTGTGGCAGTTCCAAATAATTTTAAAGGAAGGGGGCAGAAATCAAGTGCGGATACACTTCGCCTCAAGAAACTTCCTCGGCTGTTAATCTTCAAGCACAGGAAAACACCTTCTTTGCGGCTTGCGGTTATTTTTTTTCTTCACAATTATTTTGATTTCGTATAGCTTTTAAGAAAAATTTGATTATTAACTTGACTCCTTTTAGTCTCATACTCATTCCGTGTAAGTAGTTTAATCTGCGTTTTTCTGTGCTTGCCATGGGCTTTAGGCCAGTGTCATTTTCACAATAGAATTCTCTTATTGTATTAGAAAGTTTAAAGGTAGGTACCACGCCAGCTGTGTTAAGCTATGATATTGTATAGGGAAAATAAATAGTGCGATTTGCATTTCCTCAAATTGCTCATTAGTAGTGGTTCTTTTTCAGACTGTTGAATTGAAGAACCTTCTTTGTAATTTTTTTTTTGCAGTTCTGTTGTGTGCTTCAAGGTCCACTACAAAAGCTTGCTTTCCTAGAGATCTAGGAGTCACCCTGAAGCTAGCCTCAGGGTACTTCATTCCATCTGAGACCAGCCGGCTCCTTTTAAAAAAAACATTTTTAGAATACATTTCTATTTCGTTAAGTTTAGCTTTCAGAGGTTATATATATTCATATCAAATACATTTATTTTAGCGGGAATTAAGTTACTTTCTTCATATTCTAGTATGCACCATGTCCTTCTCTTTAAAAAAAAAAAAAAAAGTTATTGTCATTTTCAATGGTGCATGGTACATTGCTCTACATAAGTTGTCATTGCCAGTTATATTTATACAAGCACATAACAATGCGTTAATCATATTCATTTGCCATCCTCAATCTTTTAAAGTTGCATTGAATTAGGTTGTCTATAGTTTAGCAACCAAGGAAAATCCAGTAGAAACCAAGAACGAAATGCAACAGACTTGCAGTTAAGGCAGTTTGTGCATTCTCATTATAAAATTGTGCGACACAAGTTCCCCACATGGCCTCACCCCTTGTCTAGTGGTCACATCTACAAACAATATTCCGTCTTCCAACCCGGGAGATCTGGTCGTACCCTTACTGTATTATATGTCTAGAGTGCGTCTCCCAGCCCAATCACAAGCCCATCAGCCAAAGGATCATGCCTGAATTGGACACCCAACACCATGTCATCTTCATGGACTCCCCATGACTGCCCTGTGTATTACCAACCATCTTACTCCATGCACCACCAGGGCCCCCCAATCTTGACAAATTTGGGAGAGCCTCCGTGCACTTGTAGACGAGCTCTTTAGCATCAGGCACCATCCATATTGGAGATCCTTTTCTCAGAGAATTGTGATGAAGATGCTTCCCCAGTGCTTAACTATGTCTTGTCTTGCCACCTGCAGTGCTGTGTTCCAAAATAATAGCGTGTATCTCCCAAATGTTTAGTCGCCTCACATACCCAGTGCCACCAACTGGGCAGTAAGCAGCACCGTTACGTCTGTCACCTAAGACATTTTTTTCCTCATCTTCCCCCCAGTACGCCGGGATATAGGAACATTTCCAGATGGTGTATAGCAGCGTGTCCCGCTGACTACAGCCCCGCAGACACTGGTCTGTGGCACATTTGGTTTAGTCTGTTCCTTGTGTAGTCGGCTCTGTGTAGTATTTTAAGCTGAACTAAATTAAAACCCGGCTGAACTGCCACGTCCCGTGGATATCGAAAGCCCTCTCCCCATGCATCATCCTCCAACCTGCTCACATCCTGTTAACATGTGTCCCTTAGTGTGTCCAGCTGGGGAAGGGTTTGTGCGAGCAGGATAGTATATAGCATGGAGAATGTGTATGTAGTTAGAGGTGCCTCGAGAACCCTATTCTCAAGGAGGGATTCCTGCTCCAAGTCGCACAGGTGATTTCTGTATCCCCGAAATATATGTTGCATCTGTAGATACTTGATATATTGACTCCCTGTCAGTTAATAACCAGCCTGCAGCTCTGAGAAGTTATCACCTGGCCATCATGCCAGATGTCCCCCATCTTGGTATTCTCCAGCTTTTCCTATCTGCTGCAGCCCTCCATCGCCCCCAGTTCTTACAAGGCATCCGCCTCTCAAACGGGTGTCACCATAGGGATCTTCCCTTTCCTACCAATGGCCTGTGTTGCTTTCGTCAATATCTCAACCAGAGATCTCAGTGGAGAAGTGTGGCTCACTGGTTAGATGAGGCAGACCTGGAAGCAGAGGTCAGCCCGGGACCAGGGTTCAATTCCCGGCTCGGCGGGGTCTTGAGTCCTTAAACGTCCATGGACTTGACAATTCTCGCTCCAGTGCCTACTTGATTCACGGGTTCACACTCTGCGACTCTGGGCAATAGCTTGCTTAATCTCCACAACGGCCCCTCGCGGTGGGATGCCTGGCTTTCACCTTGTGGATACCATGCCGGGGTTATATCACAGGGGAATACCAGGACGGGTTCCCTAAGCAAGCGCTTAGAAACCGCTAGGTTATTTGCGCTATATAAATTCCTGTACATTTACATTTACTGTAGCCTTTGGGACTGGGAGCCCGGTCGTCCCACCTTTACTGTACAGCAGGCAGAGGTGGCCTCTGTGGTATATTGCCCGCCAGCCTGCCACCAGGGATGATTCCTCTTGCGCTGCAAATTCTGTTGTTGATGACCTCCAAGTGGGCTGCCCTAAAGTATAATCTCCTATTGGGCAGGGCAATGCTCCCATCCTAGGGCTTCTGGTCAGCGTGGCGAGGGTTATCCTGGGCGTTCCCCATTCCAGAGCAGGAGTCTGATGGCTTCGTCCCCCCTGTTAAAGAAGTAGTTGGGAACCTCAAGGGGTTTTCCGCAGAGAATGGAGGATCTTGGGCAGATATATCATCTTGTAGAGGGCTGCTCTGCCAAGTCGCGAGCGGGGTAGGGTAATCCAATGTCAAACATATCGTCTGTACACCGTGAGTATCCTGTCAAGGTTATTACTAAGGAATAGCTCCTAGTTTGTTGTGATGTAAATCCCACAGTAAGTAAAACCTGTGAATTCCCACTTGAGGGGACACGTTTCTCTCCTCGTGGGCCACCAGTCCATCAGGGGGTAGGTCATGGATTGTTCCAGTTTGTAGATGCCTTTATAAACTCTGAATACATGCAGAATTTCCAGGATTCATGAGATCGAAGAAACAGGTCTACTAGATATAGGAGAATGTTGTTCGCGTATAAAGAGACTATATCCTCCTAGTCTGAGTTCTATCTCAAGCCACGGATCCATGCGTCTCTAGGTATCCAAGTGGCCAATGGCTCAATAACCAGTCAGATAGTTGGGGGAGGGGGGGAGGTCTGTGAACAGCCTTGTCTGGTTCCCCTGCCTAGTGTTATTTCTGCTGATACTATACACTTCACCCTGACTTGTGCAGTGAGATCCCTATGAAGCAGTCTAATCCAACGCAAGAATGATGGGCCAAATCCCATTTTGATCAGAATGGCCATCAGGTAAGGCCATTCCAGGGAGTCTAGCACTTTTTCTGCGTTGGGGGCAAGACTTAACACCAGTTCCAGAGTCTGGTCACTGCGGGCCAGTCAGCCAAATAGGTGTCTGACATTGTCTTGTTGCTATATGTCATAAATTCTGATTGTCCGAGGCCACCTGTCAGTACAGCACTTGCAGTATGCTGTTTGCCAATACCCGTGCTAACACCTTGGTTTCTAAATTAAGTACCGTGATTGGGCATTAGGACACACAGTCTTCTGGCGGCTTAACCCTTTTTGTAGATGAACTGATGGAGATCTGCCTCGGGTCCCGTGGCAGAATACTCTCCTCTTTGATCTCTCAAAACAGTGAGTGGGAGCATTTAAAGAACATGGGAGATAACCTGCTTGGGCCTGGAGACCTCTTCTAATCTGGGAGAGTGCTTTGGAGATCTCATCCTCCATTATTTCGTCTTTGGGCCTCTTCTCCCAACACAGGAGTCAGGATATCCCAGAAAAACCCCTCTAAGCCACTTTTGAACAGTCTTGATTGGTAGAGCTCACCTAGATATTCTGCGAACACCAGTGCTATGGTGTCCGGTGTCTCCACTAGGACTCCTTCCATCCCTTGAATCATGTGTATCCACTTATGCCCCTTCTCTCAATGCGCCAGCCAGGCCAATGGTTTCCCAGCCTTGTGGCCAAGCTAGTAAATCCTCCACTGTTTTGCCCGAAACTGTTGTAGTTTATTGCTGGACCAGGGATCTGAACTCATCTCTGCTTCTGTCTTTTCTCTAGGCCAGTTTCAGGCTTGGCGAGCCCATGTGTGCTGCCTCCCACGTAATTAGTTTGGTCTCCAATCTTTTGCTCTCACGTTCTCTCTCTTTTTCCCTGTGACATGTGCAATCAAATAGTCCCTGAATCACGATCTTTTATGCCTTCCACAAGATGACCTCTGACTCAGTTGACCCAGTTTTCTCATTTAAATAGTGAGGTATGGCCCAGTGTTTGTTTCCAGGGGTGTAGTCGCCAACCCCGCCCGGGTTTCACCCAAGAATGTTTGGCAAGTCATAACCATTAGGGATGGTCTGAAATGCCTCTTGGTATTGATTAGCCCTAAACCACTCCATCAGTTGTTGCCGAGCCAGGAGGTGGTAGAGACGTGATTGGGATCTCATGGAATTGGCTGTGAGAGAGTACTGGGTCCAGAGTCTTGGGTGCTTCACCCTCCATAGGTCCATGTATTACAAGAAGTTCCAAACTCGTTTCAGTCTTGTTCTTAAGTCTTATTTTGGCAACTCTGTCCAGGTATTGTCGAGCCATTGGCTTAACGTCACCGCCGATTATAGTTGGGGCGTCTGGCACTGTCGGAAGCCATTCCACTGTTCTTGCTAGTCCTGCCGTCGGGCGGCCTGGAAGTACATGCCATGAAGTGATCATCAATGGTATATCACTCCATCTCCCAGTCACTGCTGCCTGGCACCCATCTGGTTTCACCCAGGTCTTGGCAGCTACCATTGGGACAGAATTGCGGACAAGGATCCCCACCTCTTTAGAACCCACTGAAAACTTTACATGTGTTGGTTATATTTAATTGATTTGCAGTAATCACCCAAAAGAGTATCCAGGCGTCTGGGGATGTGTGTAGGTTTGTGGTCTCTAAGGTGCTTATACAAAGAGGCAGGTCTTCAGCTTTTTGCAGAACTCAAGTGAGGAGGAGGCTCTGATATGTTAAAGGAGGTTGTTCCATGTCTTAAGCGTAATTTAGGGGGAATGAGCGACTCCCCGTTGTGCTTTTGCAGTTGTGGGGAATGTGTGTGGGTGAGAATGAGGCAGAGCGTAGGTGTCTGATAGGTTGGTAAAAGTGTATGTGGCTGCTGAAGGATTCTGGTCCTGAGTTGTGTGTGTGCGTGTGAAGTTTGGATTGCCTGCTCTTGTGAATGGGGAGCCAGGAAAGCTTTGTGAGGTGCACTGTGGTGTGATGTGCTTGCGGTGTGCGAGGTAGAATGAGTCTTGCAGCCGTGTTCTGGATGGGTTTGAGTCTGCGTAGGAGTTGTTTGGAGATTCCGGCATAGAGTGTTTTGCTGTTGACCAGCCTGCTAGGGATGAGTGCTTGCGTGACGGTCCGTGTTCTGAGGCAATCATCTGAAGATTTTTCATAGCATGTGCAGGATGTGGAAGCAGGAGGTTCCCATTGTGCTGACTTGAGCTGTCATGTTGAGCTTGTCATCTAAGATGATCCCTAGATTTCTTGCGTGGTCTGTGGGTGTGGACATTGGTCCTAGCTCTGACAACCACCACATGGAGTCCCATGGGGGAGGTATAGTGCAGAAGACCAGTATTTCCATCTTGTCAGAGTTGAGCTGCAGGCAGTTGGTTTGCATCCGTTCTGCTACCATGGTCATAAAGTTGGTTCAGGCGGTGGTGTGTCAGGGAGAGGATGAGTTGGGTGTCATTGGCGTCGAAGATGATTGTAAGGTGTTGTGATCAGATGATGTTGGCCTGCGGTGTCATGTATATGTTGATAAGGGTGGGGGTGAGGAATGATGCCTGTGGGACTCCGCATATTAATTTCTTGGTTTCTGATGTGACGAGTGGCAGGCTGATCCTTTGACGTCTTCCTGTGAGGAGGGAACAGATCCGTGTGCCTCCATGGTATACCGCCCACAGCCAAAAAACCTGCACTTATTGCCTACCAGGTGCTTTCCTGCAGCAGAACAATGTCTGGCTCGTGTCTCATCAGGGATGTTATCACTATCCCCTGTTTGTTTGTTCCCAAGGCCTTTGACGTTCCATGGGAGGACTTGGGGGTGCACAGCCTTTCAAGGCTGGGTACCCAACTGTATCTACTATGAGTTTATCGTCTGGTGGTCTGCATCTAGTGTACCCCCCTGTTGTAACCTCACCTGCCATCGCTTGCAAGTCTCAGCTCCAACACACCCACCAAAGTGCGGCGAATTTAAAATACCCACAATCCCGCAAGAGCAAGGGTTTTACAAGGTGGGACCTTATAGTAATCTCCAAAGTTGGCGACCTTTGAAACAAGCATTTACAATGCAACGGTTTCGCCTTTGGAGAAGTTAGAGCTATTGGCATTGTAAATGACAAAATTTTTATTAATGTGTTGGTTTTAAAACAGATAAATAAATGGCATTGTCATTTACATTGCCAATAGCTTAATCTCTCGCAAATGTGAGAACTATTGTACCCTACGGACGAGCTCAGCATACAGCAATTACTACCACACACACACACACACCCAGAGCCAGCCACACACACCCAGAGCCAGCCACACACACCCAGAGCCAGCCACACACACCCAGAGCCAGCCACACACACCCAGAGCCAGCCAGCCACACACCCAGAGCCAGCCAGCCACACACACCCAGAGCCAGCCAGCCACACACACCCAGAGCCAGCCAGCCACACACACCCAGAGCCAGCCAGCCACACACACCCAGAGCCAGCCAGCCACACACACCCAGAGCCAGCCAGCCACACACACCCAGAGCCAGCCAGCCACACACACCCAGAGCCAGCCAGCCACACACACCCAGAGCCAGCCACCCACACCCAGAGCCAGCCAGCCACACACACCCAGAGCCAGCCAGCCACACACACCCAGAGCCAGCCACACACACACACCCAGAGCCAGCCACACACACCCACCCAGAGCCAGCCACACACACACACCCAGAGCCAGCCACACACACACACCCAGAGCCAGCCACACCCAGAGCCAGCCACACACAGAGCCACACACACACACACACACACCCCTAGAGCCCCCCCCACACACACAACCAGAGCAGTCACACACACACACCCACTGGAGCAGTCACACACACACCCACTGGAGCAGTCACACACACACACACACACACACACACACACACACACACACACACACACACACACACACACACACACACACACACACACACACACACACACACACACACACACACACACACACACACACACTCTGGAGCAGTCACATACACACACACACACACTCTGGAGTAGTCACATACACACACACACACACTCTGGAGCAGTCACATACACACACACACACACTCTGGAGCAGTCACATACACACACACACTCTGGAGCAGTCACACACACGCTCACACTGGAGCAGTCACATGCACGCACACACGCACACACTGGAGCAGTCACACACGCACACACTGGAGCAGTCACACACGCACACATTCTGGAGCAGTCACATACACACACACACACACACATACACATATATTTCATATATACCTTGTGTGGTGTCCTTTCATTTGGTATTCAAGGGATTATTATTGGTAAAACAGCTGGCTTCACATGCTCTCTGAAGTTTTAGCCTAAGACTGCTTTGTCCATGCTACCACTAGGATAGCTGGTTTATAAGGTTGACTTTACAACCATCACCAGAAGGCTGTTTGGACTGATACAGGGTACCCACTAGAATAGTGGACATCATATACCAGGCCAACTTCTCACAAAGGCAATCAAAAAGGGCTCGGCATTAAGGTGGAATGGCCTCCGCAGTTATAGAATTTAAAACCTACATCTAAGAAAGACTAGCATTTCATGAGTTCTGCATTTATTTCCATTAAAACATTACTAGGCAGAGAAACAGAATGCAGATCTCAAGTTCTATATCCTATTAAAATGTGCAGCTCATTCAGCCAGAGTTTCTTTGTATTCTATAGTGGTAACTCAAAATTACAAATATAGGAAACAAATGAAAAAGACTACACAAACTTCAATGTGTTTCTGTGAGGGGAAGCAGAAGATGATGAATTGAAGTCCATAGACATGTGAAGAGAATTATTTACATAGCGCACTGGGGGTCTAAAATAACATATTTGGGGCTCTTTTTCAAACTTGCATATATAGAATTGTAAAAATGTCGGCTAGGTAACACCTTTCATAATAAAACACCCCCTCTCACGTGCTATTGTAAGTTATGGGGGTCGGGCCGGGGATCCCAAGCATTGTACGATGGGCTCCACTCACACCGATTCACTTCTCATAGTCTGCTGTGAGGCGTAAACGAGGCAAGGAAGCACAGCCGGGACTATTAAAGGAAAGACACTTCTGTTCATGGTGTAATGGAAAGGATGGGGAAACGTCACTATACATATCAACTAATGTGCAGTTACTCGGCCCTCTGCCGAAAACAGGGGCATGCTCTTAAATTAGTAAAAAGTGCCGACTGCCCTTGAAAAAATGAGGCCATCTGGTCACCCTATCCCCTGCACATCGTCAATGCCTGTCTCAGTGATTTCTACCGCCTCATCTCTATTTTGGACCTCTTTCCTGTATCCTTCCTCTCTCATCACCATACTTTTATTTCTCGCCTCTCACCATGCTCGACTATTTCATAAATCTTCTTCCCCCACGCATACTCACGTCTCCACTCTCTCCCATGTCTGTGCAGTCTTTTTTTTCTCCCCTGCCTTGTGTACGGAGGGAGGCCCGAGTCTTCTCCCCCCACCACTCCACTCCACCTCTCAGTGCAGGCCTGTTTCCTCTACTCACACTCCCTGCGCAACTCCGGGCCTCGTTTTCTTTTCTGTTTAGTCTCTGTGCGTGCACGTCTTGTCTTCAGTACCTTTTTATCTTCTCAGCGAATTCCTATCTCCTCATAACTCACGATCTCTGACCTTGTCTGCCTACTGGGCCACCTCTTCTCTACTTGCCTGGGTCCTCTCGTTTCGACCTCCCTTGGCATGCGTACTACACACCTCCCTATGTCTCCTTTCGTTTCATCCTCTTCCTCTGTGCAGTGTGCACGCACGCCTTGTATTTTGTATCTCTCTTCTCTGTGCATGCCTTCCTCCTTTACATTCACCCTCTCCTCCCCGAGCATGGCGGACTCTTCTTTCTCTTGACCTCCACTGTGGTGGATGCCTGTCTCCTCTAGCCTTGTGCACCTACATCTCCTGTGCCTCTCTCTCTTTCTCTCTGTCTCTCTCTCCCCCCTTATCTCTCTCCCTTTCTCTCTCTGCCTGTCTCTTGCGCACCTCGTCTCCCTGCGCACCCCTCCCTTCCTTCGGTCTGCTCTTGGCCCCCCTGCATACCCCCCCCCCCCCCAGCATATCTGTAGGCTTCCGGTCTCCCACGCTTCCCCCATCTACCAATGCCCACCCGTCTCTGGATCCCAGGTTTGATCGCATACATTTTTACAGCTGCGCAGCGCCGCTAAAACAAGGATGAAAAGCGACACAAAAGGTTCCCTTTAATATTCATGTCAGGCAGCACAAGAACCAGAAAACTGCTTATTATTCCTCGAGAACAAAGGCGATTTGGACGATTCTCTGTGAGACGTAAAACAAAGGAGATTAGAGGAAGCAGAAATGTTCCCGAGCAAAAACTTGGATGGGGAAGGCGATCCCTAGAGTTGCAAATGGGGGTAATATGCACAATAAATACAACAAGCAACGGAGAGTGAAAGGGGAGGGGGGGCGGGAACGGGCACACGGGGAGGGGGGGCGGAACGGACACAAGGACAGCGGGAGGAGGGCGGGAACGGGCACAGGACAGGGGGGGGGCGGGAACGGCGCACGGACAGCGGGAGAGGGGGGGGGGAACCGGCACAGAACAAAATACCTAAACTTAAAAAGTAAAAACACATTTATAAACAAAATACTCCTTACCTGATCGCTTCGTGGGAACTCGAATCTTGAACTAACTCCAACAACAGACGCATGTAAAATGAAGAGAAAAGGGCGACTCGAAAAAAAAAAATAACACACACCCACCGCCGCGATGACGAACAGAAGTGGGTGGAGAGGGAAAAAATCGCGGGAATGCCCCCGAATCTGGTCCGGCCTTGACGGACAGATCCGGCTCCCAATGGCTAGCCTCCATTTATGGAGCTAGCCAATGGGAGCCGGGGGACGTTCCTGAAGTCCTTATTGGAATCAATGGATTTCGCCTGCGCCGAAAAGCTGCGCAGAGCGCAGCCTTCGGCAGGCGAAACCCAAAAAGGAGGGGTGGTTCCATTTGCACAGCTGCAGGTGATGTATCAGATGACAGGAAGGTAACAGTATCGATATACCCAAATCAGACAAGCCCTTACGAAGGCTATACCCCAGGACCAGATCTCCCGAGTCCTCACCAATCGAGGATCGTTTGCTAACAGACTCACTGTCCAAAAAGGCTATCTCCTTCACATATCGAAAGCTGATAAATAATCAGAAGGATCCCACACAGACCCTAAAGGAGAGATGGCAGACAGAGGTGGGGAGATGGATGAACAAGGGTGGCAGGAGGCGCTGGCGTCTCTGCTGGAGGTGGCGATCCCTTCCAGATTAAAACTCGTGCAGCTGAAAATACTACACAGAACGTATTATACATGGGTATTACTGCATAAAATAGGGAGGGCAGACACGCCACTTTGCCTGAGGGGTTGCAGGCTCACTGGTTCCTTCTACCACACAATATGGTTTTGTCCCCACATAGCACAATACTGGAGGGCAGTTATGGCAATGATCACCCAGATATGTGGGTCTGAGGTCCCCCTCGAACCTCGGATGTGCTTGCTGAATGTGTGGGAGCCCACTGATCTAAACCATGCCGCACAGGATTGGGCTGGACTCATCATCACCTTAGCTAAACAAACATTGCAAAGCACTGTGAAGTTCAAACAACACCCTTCCACCAGCAGTGGTGTCGCAATCTATATAGCGCCATGGTGGCAGAAAAGGCAGTTTTTGCCAATAGAGGCTGCCCCCAAAAATGGACACAAGTGTGGGGAAAGTGGAACAATTTTCGGGGAAACATATGTACCCCTCCACCGAGGACTCTGGTTCAGGCATGAGTGACTGATACTTAGAGCATGGACATGCCCTGATAAAAGCACAAGATTAGACGCAGGATTTTGGTGACTGTATGGAGGTGAGGTGGGCACACCTGTATGTATATCTTTCTTTATTGTGTACAGATCTACTGTGTGTTACAGTGCATTGGTTCCTATCTGAATACGGTCATGTCTGTGAACTACTTTACTCGATGTGTATTACAATTACAGTGCTAATAAAATGTTTAAAAAAAATAAATAAATACCCACCATCCCAGTGCTTGAGGCGTCTATGGTCCCCCTACTCCCATTGTAAACAGCTGTGGAATGTGTCTGTATACAAAAGCATGCGCTTCGTGAAAGGTGTGCCTGGGCCCTTCAGAGGATCCGAAAACAACCTCAGACAATCCTGTCGGAAATCATGGGATTGATTGCTGGCACTGTCATTTCATTCTGTTCATCACCGGAGACAGAGGCTTCTTATAAGTCAGTCTTTGTCTAGTGCTGCCCATCTATTCCCCACGGAACAGGCCTGATGCTGCTGTATTTCGGCCACTACTCTGACCCACTCCGATTCTGCTTGGTTCCTAGTGGGGGTAGGGTTGTGCTGGTGCCACTGTATGCACTTAGGCCTTTGTTTCCACCATTTCTTGGCGTGTCCCTCAGTGCACTCTGCTTGTATCATTTGACCCTTACCTCCAACCAGTCCCACATCTCAGTAGCCAACCAGTCCAACATCTCAGTGGCCGCCAAAAAGAAATGCGACCCATTCTTGCTGATGATTTGCAGTTTCTAGGAGCTTCTTGGAGGGCTTATCTCCTAATACAGTCTTCGGGAAACTGTTTCATGCAGGAACCCTCTGCGCTTTCTGAGACCCCCACAATGCAGACTTTGTGTCACGAGCGGTCCGATGTGCCGTCTAGCCTTTTGGCTACGACAGCAATTTCTTTATCCGTTACTGCCACCCGGTCGTGCCCAGTTGTCACAAAGAGTTTCAATTGCGTAAGTGCAGACTCCATTTCTCCCTCCCTCTCTAATAGTTTATTGTTGTCCGTCTTGAGAATGCCCACTTCCTGGGCCACAGAGTCAGTCTTAAACGTATTTGATATCGTTAAGATTTTTGCCAATGAGCCTCTCAGCTAAGCTCTACGGCCTCCTGAATCTGACTCCCCTGTCCTCTGTTGAGCGGGAGCTGGTCTCTGACTGCTCCTATTTTGCCACTTTGGTGCGAACCATCCTCAGAATCCCAGGGGCTTCGTCAACAGCATTCCGGTCGCTCTTCCTGAGTGATCCACGCTGCTTCCACCTGCCATGAGCCGCTGCCTCTGTGGTCACCCATCAGGGCCTCCTCCTGGGACCACCAGGCAATCAGCCAACCTCCACTAGTCCAATCCCATCCCTGTCAGACAGAAGGCTGGCTCCCTGGCAATTTATTTAATGTGATTTTACATAGCGCAAACTTTACCCAAAGGTGTCAGAGCGCTTTACATAAGAACCAGTTGCAAAACATAAGGATTTAGGATTACATGCGTTACATAAAAGATGCAAACAGAAAAAAATGCAAATATACAAGATGTAAAGTCACACAAGGAAGAGATACAAACAGAAAGAAAAATTGCAAATGTACAAGTAGTAAAGTCACTCAAGGAAGAGATACAAATGGATATACTCTAAGAGTCACATAGGAATGGTAGAGAGTACAAAGGTCTACTACATATACTAGTGATTAGAGTTATCTCTATATACATAGGGAAGGGATACAAATGTATATACTCTTATGAGTCACATAGGATTGGTAGAGAGTACAAAGGTCTACTACATATACTAGTGATTAGAGTTATCTCTATATACATATATTTTGAAAAAACAACTTAGCCATTTGCACAATGCTGCTTCTTTTCAGGCTATTTGGTAATCATATTTGTTTGATACCATGTTATGCATAATCCGATATTCTCTGCTGCACTTGCACTTTTGTTGCCTGGCGTATTTTGCACATTTGTGAAGTCGTTTTTGTATTTAACATAATTACGAGCTTTTAAAATTTGTGTGCATTTTATGCCATAACAGATCCTACTTCCCATGGCAACAGATGATTTTATCTATATTTTAAGATAATTTATGTCTCTATTTAGTAGACTTGAATGCATTGTGTACATGTTTTTAACATTCTATATAGAGATGTTAATGTGTAGCACTGAGAGGCTCATTGCACATTTATGTGGTTATTATGTCCTCTTTTTATGGCTATAGTAAAGCGCTTCTGATTGACCAATTGCATCACTTTTTCTCTATGCACTAGCACTTTAAATAGTCCCCCCTCCCACATTGGCGTCATGTGACCAAGGCCTCTGTGAAGGCCGAAACGTTATGATGGCAGAGCGAGCTTCCCCGAATAAAAACTAATTTGCTCACTGCAAACTTTGGGTCGGCTCCTCTTTCCTCGCCTTGAAGCGCTCCGGTGTACTTTCGAGTTCGAGGGTTCCTGGATTGGGTGTGCCGCATACCTTCGACCGGTTTTTGGCTTCTCCGGTCTGAGCTGACCCCTCCTTTATTTCAGTGGCGGAACGGCAGGAACCTGCGACCTCTGGTGACCCGGAAGTAATTTCTTACTCTCGTTGGAGAGATACCGTTCCAGCCCTCGGACATTTGCATTTGATACTGTTAGACGGGGACCCGGAGGGTCGGCCGAGTACAGGGGGAGAGGCCTCCGGTGAGGACCGTCTCCAGCGATCGTACAGACAAGTAACTTCCCCCCCCACAAATGGACACCACACAAGGATGCGATCTGCACACTTTATATAGGATTCTTGAGGCAAGGTTATCAACGATACAGTGGGGGTAGGACACAAGGATCCTCCCAATTCTAGTCTCTGTAGGGTAAGGGGTAGCGGGACAGTCTTGGTACCGGTCCGGTACAAGGGCGGCCAGGAGGAGCTCACAATCCTCGAGCTCAGAGGTCAGAAAGGTCGGGCCGCGGCAGCGCCAGCAGGCTAGGGTGAAAAGTCTCGGCAAGGAGGGCAGCGGCAGCGCCAGCAGGCTAGGACGATGGTTCTCGGTACTGAGGGCCGCGGCAGCGCCAGCAGGCTACGATGATGACTTCTTTGCAGAGGGGCCGCGGCAGCGCCAGCAGGCAAGAGCGATGGTTCACAAGGATGGGCCGCGGCAGCGCCAGCAGGTCCAGACGAAGATGCACGTTGCAGAGGGCCGCGGCAGCGCCAGCAAGCTTCAGAGATGGTTCACAAGGCAGGGCTGCGGCAGCGCCAGCAGTCCGTCAGGGATGAGTTCTTCAAGGTGTCTCTCGACTCCAGGATACAACTGCCTTCCTGCTCTGGAGCTGCTCCAGTTATAGGTCTGGCCTCCTTTGATGTCCGGACCCTCGCGCTTGGAGGTCGGGAGGTCCGGGATGAGGGAGTCCAGACACCCAGCAGGGGGTGGAGCCAGCGCCCGGGGAGGCCGGGGGCGATCGGCACCTGGCGGGGGAGAGCCATCGACACTCCTTTCTCCCATTGACCTGCCAAGTGGTCTCTTCACCTCCTGGGTGGATGGTGGTGCCTCGATGTCGGGGCTTGGCCAGGCCCAGGGTTGGGGTCGAGCTGAGGCCACGCGGCCTCGTGGTGCAGTGTCCAAGATGGCGGCTGGGCCGGGGCAATGGTGCTGACGGAGGCCCGGGTCAGCCGATGCTGGGGTGTTCGGGAGCAGGCGTCCCGTTGGGGACGGGTTGCGGGTTGCCTCGGTGGGTTGCCGGGAGGGTTCTGTCTGGGGACATAGGGAGAGCCGGTGTCCGAGTCTTCTCATGCGGGGAGGGAGCGGGCCTTTCACGAGGCCTGTCCAACAGATCCCAACGAGCTGAAACCGGGAACGGAGCAACAAGACGGCTGTTTTGTTAGTATCCCTTTTCCGCTGCAGCAGAGGTGTCGGCCACACAGTCCGAAGAAGGAGAATACTGCGGGGGCCTCAGGGCACGGATCACTACGGCAGGCTGCCTTGAGACCCGTGAGTACGCATCAGCGTTTATACATTTTTGAAGCTTTTCGCCATGTCAGCTGACGCTAAGAGAGGGAGAGAGCTGGCAGCCCTTGATTTATTTGATGACTCCCTGGCCGGGGGGGTCATGTGTGACTACGGCAGCGAGTGCAGGCAATGAGGGCGGCAGTTCCCTACGTGATAAAATAAAAAAACTAGAAAAATTGATGCACAAAGAACAAAGCAAATGGTGGGAACACCAGTCCCTCAGTAGATATTTGAAGGTTAACCGGGTTCCGAGAGGGTTAAGAATCATGCTCGCTCCGAGTTATGAGGCTCCGGATCCAAATATGTTAAAAGACTGGGCCGAGTGCAACCTGGAATCCTCCCGCCGCCTCATGACCATTTTGGTACAGTATGCGGAAAGTGATCGGGCAGCCTTGGAAGTACAAATTGACGAAATCAATGCTGAAATAGAAGCAATGAATTTGGGCTCAGCTGAATATATTAAATTGAAAGATAACATGCTGGCTAGACTAAGTAAGGAAGAGGAAGTAATTAAAAAAAGAAAAGCATATAAATTTCAGAGAGACAAGGTAGACTATCAAGAAGGGCGAATTTTCACGTTCGCCAAAAAATATGATGCCATTAAAGCAGCTGCCTCTAAGTCCTCTGCTAACACCTCTTCATCCAGCCATCCAATACCCATCTCTGTGTCTGTACCATCCGGGAGCTCGTCAAGGTCTGACTTGAGCTCTCTATGTGACAGCGGGTCGGAGACAGCGAGAAGCAATGCTCAGTTGGGGTTTACCCGATTTTCATTGGCGCAAGAAGTGGACTGCCTGCGCCAAGATCGTCGCGATACTTTGCGTCCACGGAGACATTGGCAGCAAGGAGGACAGCAAACAACTTCAAGCGTCGCGAACACAGGCAAGCCCGAAGCAGACGCTATTCCCAAAAAGAAAAAAACGTTCCAGAAGAAATGGAACAAGCAGCGCAAGTAACAACACATGATACTCAACTTCATCTATCAGTTATCAATTTAACTGAGGTTGCACTCAGTAAGTCAGATTTGAACATCCTAGCATTGGGACTTTCCTTCAGCCCCACTTGCAACTTTGACTATCCCAATACAAGAATGGATCTGTTCAAATTTGTTCGCAAATTAAAATTACAAAAACACTTTGCGTATAACAGAGCCCCTAAATCACCCACCACATTGGAAACCACCAGCGTTATAGCGGAGCTCAATACTCATGATTTGCGCGTTGTGCATAATTTGGAATCATTAAGATCGGAATAATCCAATTCCCAATGCACAGAGGAACCGGTTGGACAAAGTACTGCAGGGATGAAAAAATTTAAACCCCGGTCCACCTTTACACCTCTCACCTCACTGTCGTCACCAGGACCATTGGTGACCAGGATATGGCTACTGCCTCCACGGGGGGCTAAGCCACCGTCGCCCCTCCCGCCGTCAGCTCCGATGTCCACGGTGCCTACTTCGAGGGTCAGGCTCACCTGCCTATCGCACAGCGGATCGCCTGAGCCCTCCAGGAAAGGGTCGGACTCGCTCTCTGCCGGAGGCCCATCTCCGAGCGGCACGCAACTGTTGAATGCTTCCAGGCCCCGAGGCAGCCCTCTTCCACCGCTTGGCTCTTGTCGGTGCAGCCCGGGAGGAGCGCCTCCACCTCGGGGCCGCTGGTGACCTCCAGGGAAGCCCCGCTGCCCTGGTGTCTCCCCTTAAATGGAAGTAAGACCACAAGTTCCAGCGTGCTTTGGGAAACGAAATACTATCTAGTGAGGCACACCGGAGGCCTATTGAATGATAAACGCAGGGAACTATGGGAGCCAAAGACTTTGTGTGCAGCAAGCATGCCTCTGAGGAAAGAGCACGTTTGCTCTGAAACGCGTCAGGCAGGAGGATGTATTTATGCGGAATGAAAATGCCTGTTTTTGAAATAAATGAACTTTGAAAGTTCGCCAGCTGGAGGAGTGCGTCTCTAATGCAGGGCAGTTTCTGAAAGATATATATATATATATATATATATATATATATATATTTATTTCTCAGGTCAAGACCAGAAAAAAAAAAAACAGGAGAGCAGAGTTCCATTAAGTGGGGTCGGAGGGGGGACGCAGTCTCCGCACCAAGGGAGGGTGTGAGGGATACAAGAGTATGGAGAAAAGGCAAAACAGAAAAGGGAAGAAACATTTGAGGATTGTCAATGGGGAAACGAGGAAAAATGGTAAAAGACGAGGGAATGGAAAAGATAACGGGTCAGAGTCCAGAAAAAACGGCAGAGAACAGCAGCAAAATGGCGGCCAGGACAAAAGAAAAAGTAAAGAAGTCCGGACACCATCTCCAAAAATGGCTGGATTCACAAAAGTACCTGTCGTTTCTGTCGTCCTCGCTGCAACTGCCCCCTCCTTCCTGGGAACCCGGAAAAGGGATGTAGCAGTCTTCATCCTCCACCGCCTCTATAGCCACCGTGATCTGCACCTGGGCGCTGCGCTCGGGGGCCGGGCCAGCACTTTCCACCTCACTGTCGTCACCAGGACCATTGGTGACCAGGATATGGCTACTGCCTCCGCGGGGGGCTAAGCCACCGTCGCCCCTCCCGCCGTCAGCTCCGATGTCCGCCGTCAGCTCCGATGTCCACGGTGCCTACTTCGAGGGTCAGGCTCACCTGCCTATCGCACAGTGGATCGCCTGAGCCCTCCAGAAAAAGGTCGGACTCGCTCTCTGCCGGAGGCCCCATCTCCGAGCGGCACGCAACTGTTGAATGCTTCCAGGCCCCGAGGCAGCCCTCCTCCACCGCTTGGCTCTTGTCGGTGCAGCCCGGGAGGAGCGCCTCCCCCTGGGCCGCTGGTGACCTCCAGGGAAGCCCCGCCGCCCTGGTGTCTCCCCTCAGCTCCGCCGTTAGCATGAATGGAAAGACGCGTCAATTGGATGTAAATGCTCCGGCGCTGCTAATTACCCCAATCTGGAGCGGTGGCCGTGGAACCTCAGGCATCATCATGCTGCAGACCGGGTTAAGGTGCCTCGCCGTGATGCAGGGTCCATGGCTGCCATTGCCGTGTCCCCACGCCGGACACCCGTCTGAGATGGCGGGACTGTTACAGGACCCGCGCCCTGGGTACTGCCCGCCACGTGGCGCTACACGTCAGAGAAGGGCACCAGCCCCAAGCAGGCAGTGACAGCCACCCCTGAGACTTGAGCACCACAAACTCTTACCGCTTCCTCCTTTTGTGTGACCAGACAGTTCGCTGAACTATAGCATGGAGGGGAGAAATCCACGGCGAACTCCCACCTGTGCGGTCTACGCAGACCGGGGCTGCCCACGCTGGGCCTGCCTCCATTTTGACAGGGTGGTGCCAGGCCAGCTCTGTCCATTCTGTTCTTGGGAGTCGCTGCTCTGGACGCCCTGAGGGGTTTGACCAGTTTCTCGGGCATACCCTTGCTAAAAATGCACCATTGGATCGCCTCTGTACTTCAGGATAAGTGTCTCTGGTCGCCCTGGAACTCCGAACCGCATGTCAAACTTCATACGTTCTCAGGCCACACCCCCGTCATTTATCTTCTTGCATGTTAAAGTTCTAATATCCAAATTATAGAGTTTTCAGGAAGTTGTGGTATTCTCAGAGTAGATCGACATATTAATAACAAATTTCAGTTGTAATTGATGTAAAAATATTTTTAAACGGTGATTTTGTGATTTGTGCTTAGTAGTAATTTCTTTCTGGGTTTTTTTTGTACTCTTTATGTAGCAGAATCAGATGATTCAGGTAATTTCTCCCAGACTGCAAATTGGAGCTCCAGATGAACACTTTTAGTGGGCCCTGAAATGGGGGAAGACCCTCTTTTGGTATCCCGATCCTGTAGCCTCAAGTGTGAGTAGGTTCTGTAGTAGGGGATCTCTGTGTATAGTCATAATCTAGTGAATAGTCCCGCCCATGTGCGTGGACCCCGGCAATCAAAAATAATCTCTTAAGTTGTCAAAAGAATGCAGGAACTGCAAAGACACTTAAGAGAGAATTAAAGACAAATAATGCAGCCTATATCCACAGGCTACACTGTCCAGTACTTCAACTAGAAATTCCACCAAAATTCACCACACACAGCCCAGCCTGCTAGTTTCTACCATAGAGAAACCTGCCTCCCCAGTCAAAGACCCAGGAATGATAGAGAGGAAGGTAGGGACAGACAAGCCCCATAGGCTGCCATTATGTGGCTTAAACAGGATACTGTGCCTTTAAGAGAACCTTCTAGACTTCTCCCAGTATCCCAGAATGCATAGCAGGTCCAACTTACTTTCAGTTCTTTTTTCCGGCTCCTGCTTACAGGACCCTGGCATTGAGCTCTCCCTTTTTCAAGGGTTTATTGAATTCGTTTTTGCACTTTTGTCTTTTAAAAGTGTTACAGTTTATTTCTTGGTGCTCTCCTCTCCCTTTTGTGCTGGTTTTTAGGTGTTTTGGGGCTCCAAAATGCCTGGCCTTTTTGTGAAGTGCCCAGCATGTGAGAGGAAGAAGGCCAAAAGCGACCCCCATGATGTCTGCATCGTGTGCCTTCCGGAGAATCATGGCCCTGAGGAGTGTGCTATCTGCCAGCAGCTTTCTGCTAGGACCCTCAGGGACAGATTGAAGATCAGGCTGGCTGGCCTGGAGGATAGGCGTCAACGTGCTGCAGGTGGGTCTGGGCAGCCTGGGAAGGATCCCTCTGCCTCTGCTGAGGCCCCTGGGGGGCTCCCCGGGGGCAGGAAGTCCAGCCAACGGTCCCATTCTCCGTCGACGTCGAAGGCTTCGACGACGGCGTCGAGAGGGATGACGACGGCGTGCTCCCCATCTCCCCGGGGCTCCGGGTCGAGACGGCGTGGCGGATCGACGGCGAAGGAGAAGCCGACGTCGAGGCCGCCGTCGACGTCATCGTCTTCGTCGACGTCGACGTCTTCATACCGACGCCGAAGGCGCAGGGACGTGTTTCGGCGCTCGCCGTCGAAGCGGCACCGACGCTCGCCGTCGAGGCGACACCGTCGGTCGTCGTCGAGGCGACACCGCCGTTCGACGTCGAGGGGCTCCTCGACGTCGGGGACAACAAGGCGACGTCGACGATCGACGCCGAGGGCGGACCGCCCGACGTCGAGAGGACGGCGTGAGAGATCGCGCAAGAGGAGATCGACGCCGAGGAGTCGACGTTCGACGCCGAGGATGAGAGGGTCGACGTCGAGGGGACGACGTTCGACGCCGGAGTCCAGGAAGCGCCGTTCGACGCCGGAGAAGCGTCATTCTGCGTCCAGCAGACAGCGGTCAGCGCCGAGGAGTAGATCTCCTTCTCCCAAACGGCGCAGAGGGGGCTCTAGCCCCAGGAGTCGCGCCACTTCCGGTGGTCGCAAGAGGAAGAGGTCGCCTGCGGATGGGGATGGCTCCCCGCGACCGTCCCCTAAAGGGTCACCGGGCTCGGTGTACTCGGAAGTGTACACTCCATCTCGACCCGGGACTCCTCCTCCTCCACCCGTACCGAAGGAGGACCCTCCGCCCATACCACCACTTCCTAAGGGGGATTCTGATCCACCTCCGGTCCCACCTCATGGGCCCGCCCCGCAGCCGGTGGTCCCTCCGCCGAGGTCCACTTCGCTGCCGTCGCTGCCTGTTCCTCCCAAGGGGACCCCGAAACCGAAGCCCCGGGAGGCTCCGAAGAGTCCCCGTGAGAAGCCACGGAAGACCCCTCCTCGCAGACCGAAGGAGCGCCCTAGAGCTGGCAGGTCTCGTTCTCGCTCTAGGCGCAGGTCTCCCACGAGGTCGAGACACCGCCATAGGAGGCGCGAATCTCGCTCTCGCACGAGATCTTCTGGGACCAGGGACTATTCACCTACGCTGTCGGGGTCACCGGACACCAGAGTGTCCCCGATAGACGACCTGGTTGCCTTTCAAGACGTCCTGTTGCGGGGCGCGGCGAAGCTAGGCATTACACTGACGGTGCCTACTCCGAAGACGTCCGTCATTTTCGAGACTCTGCATCAGAGGCACATGTCTCGTCCCCTCCTGCCCCTGGTACCGGGCTTGGAAGAACCGGCTATGGCGCTGTTTCTCACCCCGGCTGTGACGAGAGCGGCCCCTTCCAGGCTACTAAAGAAATACCGGGCTCCCGAATCGGATCCGGCCTTCTTGAGAGCGGAGCCTCCGCCTGACTCCGTCATCGTCACGGCGGCCCGCAAGCAGCACGCCACCACTCCGACCTCCACGGTCCCCCCGGACAAGGAATCTAGGTGGATGGACTCGGCGGGACGAAAGATCTGTGGGACTTCCGCGACATCCATGAAAGCGGCGAGTGCAACGGCTCTGTTGGGGCGTTACGACCGCGCCCTCTGGGACTCCCTCGAGCGCTTTGCGGAGCATTTGCCTCGGGAGCAGCGTGAAGACTTCATGGAGGTCCTGAGTGAGGGTATGCTGGTGGCCAACCAGATAATCAGTGCGGCTGCGGACTCCTCCCTGTTGGCTGCTCACGGGTTCTGCCACGGGATCAACCAACGGCGCCACGCATGGCTCCGGCTGACGTCCCTGAAACCGGACGCGCAGCAGCGGGTGGCCAATCTGCCGTTTTCCGGGGAGACCCTCTTCGGGAAGCACGCTGATGATGAAATGGCCCGCATGAAGGCGGAGGCCGAAACGCTGACGGCTGTGGGCTTGGAAAAACCCAAGGAGACCAAGAAGCAGTACCGCCCTTTCCAACGGCGGTTCGGAGGTCAAGGCCGAGGACGGGGACAGGCTTCGGGACACTCACAACAGCAGCAGCAGCAGTTCCGTAAGCCGTTCCAGAAGCGGCAGAGGGGCAGAGGAGGCCAGCAGTCGGCTCCGGCGCCCAAGGGCCAGGCGGGGTCTAGGCCCTAGGAACTTACTTCCCCCGGATCCGTTACCCACTCCGGTAGGGGGAAGCATCCAACTTTTTCTGGCAGAGTGGAGAAAAATTACTCAGGACAAGTGGGTGCTGAATATTGTTTGCAATGGATACAGTCTTCGGTTCACCAGCCCTCCTCCAGCGATTCCCCCGGTCAGCTCGCAGTTTCAGCTGCGCGAGCTTCAGGCGGAAGCGGATATCCTGTTAAGGAAAAGGGCGATAGAAGACGTACCTCTGTCTCAGAGAGGAAGAGGTCTGTACTCCCGGTTCTTTCTGGTTCGCAAGAAGGACAAGAACGAGTTCAGGCCCATTCTGGATTTGCGACAGGCAAACAAGTGGATTCGCAGAGAAAAGTTCCGCATGCTGTCGTTGCACCAGATCTACCCTCAGTTGCAACAGGGAGACTGGCTGTGCGCGATAGACCTACAGGATGCTTACTTCCATGTGCCCATTGCTCACAAACACAGGAAGTTCCTGCGGTTCCAAGTCGGCACCAATCACTATCAATACACAGTACTCCCATTCGGGCTGAAGTCTGCGCCAAGGACATTCTCGAAGTGCATGGCGGTGGTAGCGGCACACCTGAGGAAGAACAAGGTGTTTGTCTACCCTTACTTGGACGATTGGCTGATCAAGGCATCCTCCTTCTCGGAAGCGCGAGCACACTTCCAGAAGACGTGCGTTCTCTTGAACAAGCTGGGGTTGCACATCAACATGGCCAAGTCTGTTCCGACTCCGGTCCAATGCATACAGTACTTGGGAGCCTCCATCAATACGCTGTCGGCAAGCGTGTCTCCTTCGGAAGAGCGACGATTATCACTCCTTCGGAAGGCTCAGGCTCTTATGACGACTCCATCTACAACAGTGAGGACGGTGTCTTCTCTACTGGGATCGATGGCCTCTTGTATCTTCCTGACGCCACACGCACGGCTGCACATGAGACCGTTGCAGGAGTGCTTGGAGGACCAGTGGGATCAGAGGAAAGGATCTTGGGACGACGAGATTCGCCTATCGCTGCATGCTCTTCAGTCCCTGAAGTGGTGGTGTTCGGCGGAGAATCTCCTCAGAGGGGTTCCTTTTCACAAGGACATTCCCACGCAGACGGTCGTGACGGATGCGTCTCTTCTGGGATGGGGAGCGCACTCCGGGACTCTGCAGATTCAAGGCACGTGGTCACCGATGGAGGCCACGTATCACATCAATTTCCTGGAACTCAGAGCTGTTCACTTGGCGCTGAAGGCCTTTCTTCCGTCCTTCCGGACCAACTCTCTGCTTGTACAGACGGACAATACCACCACGATGTATTACCTCAACAAGCAGGGGGGGTCGAGATCGCGCACCCTGTCACAAGAGGCGCAGACGATCTGGCACTGGCTCCTGGCCAGAGGACTGACGATAACGGCCACCCATCTACCAGGTGTGCAGAATGTTCAGGCAGACTCACTGAGCAGACTGCTTCAGGAAAACCACGAATGGGTCATAAACGACGAAGTACTAGGAGAAGTCTTCGCAAGGTGGGGAACTCCAGACGTAGATTTGTTCGCCACCGCCGAAAACAGCAAGTGCAGAGACTTCGCCTCCAGGTACTTCCAGCAAGGGACGCTGGGGAATGCGCTATGGATCGACTGGACGAACAGCTTTCTGTACGCCTTTCCTCCCATTCCCCTGATTCCGGCGGTGCTCATCAAGCTGGCCCGGTCCAGGGCTCGGATGATACTCATCGCCCCGGAGTGGCCCAGGCAGTGGTGGTTCACGGACCTGCTTCACCGGTCTCTCCTTCCTCACATTCGGTTGCCGTGCAGGCCGGACCTTCTCACGAAGTTCGGGGGACGGATGTTACACCCCAACCTATCGTCTTTGAGTTTGGCGGCATGGCTCCTGAGATAGTGCAGTATGGCCATCTTAATCTGCCCAATGATTGCATGGACATTCTGAAGGAGTCCAAGAGACCTTCCACTAGGACTTCATATGCTTACAAGTGGAAGAGGTTTTGTATCTGGTGCCAGTCTAAGAACCATGATCCTACGACCTGTAAGGAAGATGTCATCCTTCCTTACCTTTTACATTTGGCGCAGTCTGGCCTTAATGTGCATTCCATTAAGGTTCATCTGGCTGCATTGACTGCCTACAGGAAATGCCCTTCACAGACTTCCTTTTTCCAGATCCCCGTGATCAAAGATTTTCTGGAAGGATTGAAGAAAGTATTCCCTCCTGTCAGGCTTCCCTCGCCTTCATGGGAATTGAATGTGGTGCTGTCCAGGTTGATGAAGGAACCTTTTGAACCTATTCATAAGGCTTCGTTGCAGCACCTGTCCTGGAAGGCGGCGTTCCTCGTGGCCATTACATCGGCCCGCAGGGTGAGTGAAATTCAGGCGTTGTGTTGTAATGAACCTTATACTGTATTTCATGCTGCTAAGGTTGTTATGCGTACTCACCCTAAATTTCTTCCCAAGGTTATTTCTGACTTTCATGTCAACCAGACTATAACTTTACCTACGTTCTTTCAGAACCCTTCGTCCCCAGCGGAGAGGTCTCTCCATTCTCTGGATGTTAGGAGGGTGTTGAAATTTTATCTGGATAAAACCAAAGATATTCGTAGGTCTGACCAGTTGTTTATCAATTATGGATCGGTCAGGACAGGTCTTGCGACCTCTAAGCAGTCCATCTCTAGGTGGATTGTGTCCTGCATACAATTGTGTTATCAGAAGGCTAATAAGACCTTAGGAGGTAAGCCTAAGGCTCATTCCACCAGGGGCAAAGCTGCCACGACGGCTCTGCTCCGTAACGTGCCGATTGCTGAAATCTGCAAGGCAGCCACTTGGAAGTCGGTTCATACCTTTGCTAAGCATTACTGCCTGGACACTGACGCCAGGGCAGACGCTCAGGTTGGACAGGCTTCACTGCGGAATTTGTTCGCACAATAGTGGCATTATGTATTTACTCTCCACCGCCGCTTAGTTGGGGGATGGGCTTGCCATTCTATTCACTAGATTATGACTATACACAGAGATCCCCTACTACAGAAGGAGTAGTTTCTGTCCTGTAACTCCAGTTCTGTAGTAGGGGTATCTCTGTTATAGTCATAAGCGCCCTCCCTCCTCCCCGGTGGAGAATTCTTCATGTACACAATGCTGCAGGTCTGGCGTTGTATACGCCTTCAAAAAGAACTGAAAGTAAGTTGGACCTGCTATGCATTCTGGGATACTGGGAGAAGTCTAGAAGGTTCTCTTAAAGGCACAGTATCCTGTTTAAGCCACATAATGGCAGCCTATGGGGCTTGTCTGTCCCTACCTTCCTCTCTATCATTCCTGGGTCTTTGACTGGGGAGGCAGGTTTCTCTATGGTAGAAACTAGCAGGCTGGGCTGTGTGTGGTGAATTTTGGTGGAATTTCTAGTTGAAGTACTGGACAGTGTAGCCTGTGGATATAGGCTGCATTATTTGTCTTTAATTCTCTCTTAAGTGTCTTTGCAGTTCCTGCATTCTTTTGACAACTTAAGAGATTATTTTTGATTGCCGGGGTCCACGCACATGGGCGGGACTATTCACTAGATTATGACTATAACAGAGATACCCCTACTACAGAACTGGAGTTACAGGACAGAAACTACTCCTTCCTCTCTCCCTGTGTAGGGGCATGCAAAATTCATGTAATTTGCTATTGTGCATTTACTCAAAATTTTAATTGTATGTAGTTCTCATGTGAGTTTTCGGCATGTAGTTGCGTTTAAGCAAAGCACAGCGAGCAACAGCTACTCGCTTTCTGTTGTTTGAGTGCACTTGTGGTAAATGTTTTACTGCAGATGGTGTAAAAGCGTGATGTGTCTTGATGGTGTCATTTTGGCTCATGCCTAGTTGAAAGATGGAGGATGAATGCTTTCCACAAATGACAGGGCCTGCCTCATCCCACAAGTCTTCTTTCCCTGTTACTTGCTATCTTAGAACAAGTAATTAAAAAAATATATATATCGTGCCCAGCATCATGCTATATGCGTATATGTGGTGAATGAAGCATGTGCATGCATCTTCACCCTGGGTCAGCATTGTGTTACAATGAGTATGCGTGTGAGCAGACATATCATTGCAAGATTTTACACTTTAAAAAAATATATATATATATTGGCTGTTGCTTTTTTGCATTGGCAACAAGCATTTCTTTTAGTTTGTGCTGCCCAGTATCAGTAAAAAGAGATGCCAAAACTTTTAAGTCAAAAAGGTGAGACTTGCTGGCTTTACCAATGCTCGTTTCTTTTAGCACCTCATGGAAGTGCATGTGTTTTCTCTCTAACTCGTCTGTTTCTCCTGCAAATCCCCCTAGAATTGGTCGCCACCTCCCCAGAGCTCTTCCATTGCTTTCCCAGGTGTGGGTTTTTTAAAATCTTTTTGATGGGCACGTTTACCTCAACAATTTGCTAAGAGCTGTTTTTCTCGTTAGTGGGCTTTCACACCTTTGGAAAAATATATATGTATATATTTAAATTTTCCTCGCCAAGATTGATTTCTATAATATTGGAATAGTAATATTTTTTTTTAAATGGCCACTGCTTACTAACGTTTGGGGGTGTCTCATGAATTCATATATGTTATAGGAAACAATGGCGCCTAGCTTATTCAACATATGTGCAATGCAGTATAGGAACACAATGGAAACTATACGACTTAAGATATCCTGAACCAGCCGGGACAGGAATTTATTCTCAAAAATCAATGTCAAATATACAGCACAATAATAACATGACACAAGCCTGTGCCGTACCGACAGAGGAAAAGAAAGATAGAGGTAGGGTGAAAAAAGGGGTGTTTTTCAGGCAAGGAAAGAGAGCAAGGACAGGGCACTGCAGAAAATTAAAAGATCAATAGCAGTGTCGCCTGGAGTGGAATGTACACAAGCTTATTAGACAATAATGTAAGTGTCAACCCACTCTTGGGTGTCGACGTTTCGATCCCTATAGCTCAACTAGATGCATGGGATCATCATCAGGACTTATGCAATAACAAAACATGCCTGAATGAGATAAGCCTGTTTAGGAGAAAAAACAAAGAAAGAAAAATTCTTTAAAGATCTTTTAACCGCTAAGGAGTAGTTTGAGAGTTATCTGCCCACGTTGTACCACATTCGAAATCGCAGCGCGTAAACCAGTGCACGGTGTTTGTGCCAGGTAAAAGAGCTTAACATTGCTATTGTCACAGTATTCGGAATCGCAGTGGCATGCGTGAACTTGATGAGTCTAACGGACTGTGTGGTGAAAGTGATTGTTCAGTTCGCCTACTGGTCTAAAGAGAGTGCAGTGATAGTGCAAAGTTGCATTATTTTAATAATTTGGCTTTTTAATCGGAAAAGGGTTGGCCTGGTGAGACTAGTTAGTTATAATGGAGAAATAATCCATACCTCTATGGTGCGAGGGGAAGCCTCACAATGGAGGTTTCTTTAACTTCTAGGAGAAGGCGGAAGTAGTAGCGCCAGGCTAGGGATACAATAACAACCCCGTTACTGGGAAATCTGCCTTTTATACAGGGACAGTGAAGCATACACCGCATGCACAAACTGAGACATACCTAGCGGTTGTATGTCCACGAGGTCTTAGGTGGGGTTCAGTCAATGTGTTATTTCGGTGGTTTAAAATCTCAGCGCCCGTCTGTGTTTGAGTCGGGTGGCCGCACTGAAAGCAAAAAATGTGTCAAGGATTGAGGTGGAATATTGGGAGCTAAGGCATAGCGGTTCCGAGCAAGAGCGGTGGTTACCTTTTTCACTCTGTATGCGAGCGAGGGCCGGAATTCAAAATTAAAGGCACCAGTGGCCATATATTCCGGAAGTCAACAATGTGGCATGTGTGCGCTGTAATAAAGAAAGAAAGGAAACTTGGCTAAGTGCGAGGCTTAGGGCGGGGGCCATGACTGGACGTGACTTTAAATTAGAAAACTACTTACGAAGACACAAATGTGGCTTGCCTCGCCCTGGGGTCCAACAATGTGGAAATCAAGCGCTGCAATAAAAAGTGGAGAGTCAGCTTAGCGCGTGGAGAGTCAGCATAGCGCGTGACTCGATAAGGGGCCCACGGTGCCTGCTGTCAATTCCGCATTACTTACTTAGTCATGATGTGACTCGCCTCTCCCGGGGGTACTCCGACAATGCCGGTTTCAGTGTAGGGACTTTAATTTTGAATTCCGGCCCTCGCTCGCATACAGAGTGAAAAAGGTAACCACCGCTCTTGCTCGGAACCGCTATGCCTTAGCTCCCAATATTCCACCTCAATCCTTGACACATTTTTTGCTTTCAGTGCGGCCACCCGACTCAAACACAGACGGGCGCTGAGATTTTAAACCACCGAAATAACACATTGACTGAACCCCACCTAAGACCTCGTGGACATACAACCGCTTGGTATGTCTGTTTGTGCATGCGGTGTATGCTTCACTGTCCCTGTATAAAAGGCAGATTTCCCAGTAACGGGGTTGTTATTGTATCCCTAGCCTGGCGCTACTACTTCCGCCTTCTCCTAGAAGTTAAAGAAACCTCCATTGTGAGGCTTCCCCTCGCACCATAGAGGTATGGATTATTTCTCCATTATAACTAACTAGTCTCACCAGGCCAACCCTTTTCCGATTAAAAAGCCAAATTATTAAAATAATGCAACTTTGCACTATCACTGCACTCTCTTTAGACCAGTAGGCGAACTGAACAATCACTTTCACCACACAGTCCGTTAGACTCATCAAGTTCACGCATGCCACTGCGATTCCGAATACTGTGACAATAGCAATGTTAAGCTCTTTTACCTGGCACAAACACCGTGCACTGGTTTACGCACTGCGATTTCGAATGTGGTACAACGTGGGCAGATAACTCTCAAACTACTCCTTAGCGGTTAAAAGATCTTTAAAGAATTTTTCTTTCTTTGTTTTTTCTCCTAAACAGGCTTATCTCATTCAGGCATGTTTTGTTATTGCATAAGTCCTGATGATGATCCCATGCATCTAGTTGAGCTATAGGGATCGAAACGTCGACACCCAAGAGTGGGTTGACACTTACATTATTGTCTAATAAGCTTGTGTACATTCCACTCCAGGCGACACTGCTATTGATCTTTTAATTTTCTGCAGTGCCCTGTCCTTGCTCTCTTTCCTTGCCTGAAAAACACCCCTTTTTTTCACCCTACCTCTATCTTTCTTTTCCTCTGTCGGTACGGCACAGGCTTGTGTCATGTTATTATTGTACTGTATATTTGACATTGATTTTTGAGAATAAATTCCTGTCCCGGCTGGTTCAGGATATCTTAAGTCGTATAGTTTCCATTGTGTTCCTATACTGCATTGCACATATGTTGAATAAGCTAGGCGCCATTGTTTCCTATAACGAAGTTATACCCATGGTCCATAGCTATCCGTTGGGTTCCCCTTGTTTCTATAAAACGTCATGAATTCATATACGTCGTCATATCTTTATCGCTTGCCAACTTTGTTCAGCATCTGCAATATCCTTTTATTTCCTTTTGCTAATGCTTAACAGCTTTGGCACGATCAGTCGGTCAACACCGGTAAAGCCAAGAAGGAAGACCAGTTTGTTTTGGCAGTGTTCATTTTAGAATGTCTTTCTACGGCCATAGACTTAAAGGTGCAGCTGGGCTCACTTAGACCCAACTCTTAGTTCTTATTGGTTGATTAACCCTTTTTAGATCTGACTTGACAGCATAGCTGGCGTAAAACGTGTGTTTCAACAGAAAGAGCTTTCAGAAGCGCTATTGAGAGAGGGCCTTTGACTCTGCTCACATGATGATTTTCTTTAGTACAGCATTTGGGTAAAAGTTGTATGATCCAGCTTGAAAAACAGTCACTGTTTGCCCTATGAGAAAGCTTATGCTTAACACGAGGACTGACTTGGTTATGGCGCAAAGCCACTGATCAAGGTTATGGGTCTGATCTTTTTATTATTTCAAGTCACAACAATGGCTGTAGGCATGGCCTGTTTATTGTGAAACACGAGCAGGTTTTTTAGAGGGTCTTAGTATTAAAACTGTGTTAAAGCCTCCAGGTAGATATTTGTATAAAAAAAAATATTGCAGATTAACCTTATTTGCAAGGGTTTTGGTGTAAGTTACTATCTCTGACCTGCCCTGGGTTTTGAAGATTTTTGACTTGATAATCCTTGTTAACGTCTCATGTAAGAGTTGTGTATTGTTTTGCCAACTATAATTTTGTAAATATTTTCATTGTTTCGATTTAGTGTGTAGTGATTGCCTTCTGGGAAAACCTGTACTCAATACAGGAAGCATGGGTTGGCTATGGTGAAAATCCAAGGTTAAAGGGTATTAATTGGCCTTCAGTTGGAAAAGTTAGGTCAATTGCTTTATATCTGATCTGTTGATATTATATATATATATATATATATATATATATATATATATATTACCTACTGGCGGTCGCCAGTAGGTAGTTATAGTTAGGATTGTTTTCCATAGGAAATCCTCAACATTCTATTTGGAATATCTTTGGCTCTGGTTGAAGAATCTTAGCGAATTTCTCAAAGAAGATGGCTCGGTCCGCTGCGCTCCTTCCCTGAAAGTTTGGGGGGGATTGGTCAAGTGGGGGCTGAGATATAAGGGGGGTCCCAAAACGTGTTTTCTGCATGTTATTTTCCATAGGACCTTTAGACTCGGCTACAGGTCGAACGGCTGAATGGATTTATAAGAAATTTGGCCAAACTGTAGAGTCCGGTTCGCAGATTACGCTTTTTTTGGAATGGTGTAAATCTGTTCAGTAGTTGTTGAGAAAATTAAAGTTAAAGTCAATTATATATCTATAGGCGCGCACGTGTGCGCGCACTCAAGCGGTTGCGCGTGAGCGGAATTTTTGTTTGCTGCGTGACGTCTGTTAACGTTCGATTCGAAGGAAATCAGGAAGTTTTGTCCGCCATTTTGTCACTGCGAGTAAATATATTGTTCATTTCAAAGCGTTGAAACATGGAAAGGGGAGAAGGTAGAGATTGTTTTGCTGCGTAGCTTTTCTCGGGGTGTGCAGTAAGGCTCTTAAACGCAAAAAGATATAATTTTTTCCCGAAAAAAAAATCGGGGGTGCGCGCACCCGGTCGCGCACACCTATTTACAAGAGTGTGAAAATGGAGATAAATCAGAAGTTTGAGTGCTTAGATATAAGGTGGCTCTGAAAAGAGCCATTGTGTTAATTGAGTGTTTTCTGCATTTATAAGTAAGTACCGATGCAGAGCCTGATGTTGCAGAGGAAGATTCTGTTTCCCTCATTCGTGAAATGAACACCGTCTCTCCTATAGACGTCTTGCATGTGGTATCGCAAGTTGTTGTGGTAAATAGAACCCATGCTATAATCTCTGAGGAACGCAGAAACAGATTTATTTACATGTCTCCTTGCTTTCTCAAATTGTGCACAATGTTGATTGGACCAATTCCATTTCTGTCTTTGGCATATATTGGAATATACCAAGGCAGATCGAGGAAAAAGTGTCATCAATTGTCGAAAGGTGTCTTTTAGAAGCATTTCCAGACCTACCCCAGTGATTGTGCCTAGATCGTTCCCACCACAGTGCACAATTATAAGGTCTGGTTCTGGGAGATGCATAAAAGTTTTCACCAATGGAATCAATTGGTGACATTTCAATCCTCTTTTGGCAATCCATGTTATGTGTACATTTGGTAAGCCGAGGTTGCAAATTCGTCTGCTTACTGCATATTTTTCACTCCAGTGAATATAACTGTGTCCTATTAGCCAGACCTTCTTTTTTAAGGGATTTGTAGTCGTCCTCCGATCGGTTCTGGAAGTGGAATGGTAGTTAGAAGTTGAAATTCTAAATAAAGAAAAAGGAAGAGGCTGGGTGTGGTTAAAAAAAATAAAAATGATTGGTTGATTGTAATAAGTGGAGATTGAACAGTACGTTGCATGTTAATGTTTATGTTAAACGAAAAGTACTATTGGGTGTGAAAAAAAGACATGTAACAGAGCTGTGGATTGGCAGGTGTTTCTGGAGGGAAAATAGTCTTCTTAGTTTGCTGTAGAACGTTGAGACATGAACTTTTGACCTGTGCCTTCAGCAAGGTGCAGAATGAGGTGTAACCATGGAAACAGCCGGAGATGGCAGTTGGTGATGGGTTCACTCTTTGGTGCCTCTGCATCTGACTCTGTTCTGTGGTGGCAGGCGGAGAACTGTTTGTTATTGTGGAGATGAAAGGGTGATAAGGAGAGAAATACGACATAGCGTCTGGCCTGTAGAAGCGTGGGAGCAGTGATTAAGTCTGAGTGAAGCGGAACTGTGGCGGTGCTTGGTAACAGTAAAAAAAAATTTAACAGTGGTATAACTGTCTGTACGGTGCGCGACCTACTAAGAAAGAGTTCACTGGCCGTAATTGGCTTGCAGGTTCTAGTATCAGTAAGTGAGGTTGAGAAAAGAAAACATTCAGGACTTTATTTATGAAGGCCTTGCGCCACCGGTGCGTCACTTTTTCCCATTTTAAAAAATGAGGCACCGGCGGCGGAAGGTCTTCATAAATAAGGTCCTCAGTGTCTACAGTTAAGGTTATGTGGAACCCATGAATAGTTTTTCAATATGAAATCATTTCAGTTGAGATTATGGATTAAAAGAGAAACCGTGAATATTTGAAATGTTTATTTAGAAATGTACTGTTTTAAAGGCAAATCATTATGTAATATGAGTACAGAAATTGCCAAAAACACAGTAATTGGTATTGTCAGTAGTACATGGAATACAAACGCTATAGTTGAAGAAAAATGAATATAGTTGGAAAAAAACATTGTACACTTTTATAAGGAAGTATATCATATTTTAACCCCTTAAGTGCTGCTGACGGCCAATGGTCGTCAGCAGCGCTACCTCCCCAGTGCTGCGCACCACCATTGAACGTCCATTCAGCACTAGTTCTAATGGACAGCGCAGCACTGGGGAGAAATGTTTACACGCAGCTAAGGTGTTAATAAATGGAAGAAGGTCTCTGGCCTTTCAGTTAGGGAACGATATATGAAAATGCAAGTGGTTATACATCATTACTTTATCAATCAGCTGTCTACATGCGAAGCACTATCAACTTTGTGTTATGTCAGTGTGTGAGGGGAAAAAAAGGCGCCAAAAGCGATAAAATGGTGAGAGGTGCATGTATGTAATCTGTTGGATGCTGCGCAAATCACTATTGAGGAGAACTACTGTATTGAGATATCTTTTGAAGGTTGTGGTATTGCATTTGAAATACAGCACAAGTAATAATGGAAATATTATTGAAAGAACATATTTTTCTGTAAAGTATTTTAAAAACATTATTTTATAGGAAATTAAAGGAGTAGAGGCGTGTGAGGCGGAAATAAGCAGTTGAGATGCGAAATGGCGTTTACAGTTATAAAAAACTCGTTTAAAATTTACACATTAATTAGGGCACATGTAGCATATATTAGCGAGTTTTGCATAGAGTACGTTTGAAATAACCTTAGATAAGATATGCAATAGAATTGTTGAGATTAGACTGTAAAAAAATAAAGTTGAAAATCGAGTAGCTGAAGAAACAAATGTAGTCCACATAAAAGACCAAAATTTAACCAGCACGAAATCATAATGTCCACTGTTAGTAAAGCCAATAGGTCTGTTCTTCAAAAGAAAATATGGAAAAGAACGTGAAGAATATAGGGAAGCAAAAGGAAATGAGGACGTCAATGGCTTGTATGAGAGTTATTGAAGCATTGTTTAGGCAAAATAGGTAGCTTCTGCTTCTAACAGGAAATCACTTTTATCATTTGAAAGTATGTCAGCTATCCAATGGAAAAGAGTAAAGCAGTACTCATGATCTGTTAAAATCGGAGCCTCTTTTATTATCACAGGGCAGCTCGGTGGGTTTTCGATGTAGTTCTCTGTTAGGAAAGAGTTAACCGTCCATTGTGTAGGCAAAGTAGGCGGCAAGTGTTTCTAACAGGAAATCACTGTTATCATCTGAAAACATGTCAGCCATCCAATCGAGAAGATGAAAGGAGCATTCATGATCTGTCATTATTGGAGCGTCTTTAACCATCATAGGGCAGCTCGTTGGGTTTTCGATGTAGCTCTCTGTTAGGAAATCTTGCGCCGCTGCGAATATATTCCAATGACCCAGAACTCCTTGTATCGCTGCAAAGGCCATAAACCCTCCGTTGTAACAAAGCTGTTCATGATCAAGTAACGGATTCATGAGGTGATTGTAATTCGCTTCAGGAGGTACCAAATTGCAGAGACATAAATCCAGGGCCCACGTGAAATCACAGCTCAGGCAATGAAATACAGGCTGCACACAGGTGAAATACGAATATCGAAATGATAATCGATATGAAGTATTCAAAGTTGAGAGTGCTAAGGTGCCGTAGTACAGAGGCGTTCTCTGTCAAAATAGTTCTAAGTGGTCCGGCTCGTTTGCGAAGGCAGGAGGGACATCCATTTTGAATTTCCCAAGATGGTAAAGGAAACGGCGCAGCACTGCCGGTTGTATAGCAACTCCACAGAATTAGGTCGCCGGCTATGCAGTGGAGAGGAGCAGAATGACTTGATAAATTTTCTAGGAGTCTAGTCACTTAAATATTGCTTAGTAGTTATCAAAAAAGTAGCTTTTCTTGAAGTGGAGGATGCGTTAAAAAAATAAGGGAGTCATTTGAGCAAGTTGTAAAGCAAGGTCAATTTTTTTTTACATCAATGCTGTTTTCTGTGAATGTTAGCTAAGTGAAAGATATATGTGTGAGCAGATGCTACGTTAAGTTTTAAATGTGACAATGGAGCTCTTTTTCATGTCTTCCGATTCAAGGTCGGTATTCGCTGCCAAATGCAAATATCAAGAAACGCATTAGTGGGGTAGATAGTCTGCATTCTTAAAGGAAAGCAAATGGAGGGTTATTTTTACCGTGTTAGCATTGTCGTTTAAAAAGTTACAGTGATTTTCATTATATGTTAAGAAAGTGTCACTAATGAAGACTGAAAATAAATCCTTATAAATAACAGGGACTGGTGTATTTTAGAAAAGGTGTGTAACATTACATGAATTGTAAAAAAAAAAATAATGTAATTGACCTTTATTACAGACACTCAAAAAGTAGAAAATAACAATTTCAATATAATAGCCATACCAATGCCACTTAAAACACACCTATTTAGTAATTCGAAGATCTATATACACAACCACTTATTCATCAACAGATATATACAGTCAATCATATATTATATACAGTCACTCATATATGTATTCAGTCATCATATGTTCTTATACACTGATACATCCTGATCATCCTGTTACACACCGACACTCAACCATAGTTATTCACACATAAGTTATATGTACTAGTTTAAAACATATGTACTTCCACAGAAATACACTATTAAAACAGTTATTCATTCACTTAGACAGTCATATATACACTCATACAGAAAAAACAAATAATAACCTATATGCCTTTTACCACACAAACTCACTCACCCATACAGTCTAGCATATATACTGCCTACAACACATACAAACAGTAAGTCACTCATTCATGCATCTATGCACTACATAGGATCTCCCAACGAAGCATATTGACACTTAGACACTCAGACACTCCAACTAATAATCAAACAAATAATAACCTATATAGACATTATGTATCACTCATATAGCTACTCACCAACACATGCAGCCACTTACTTAGAAACTGAGAGACAGATACAGATATTGTTGGACAGGCCACGTGAAGGGCTTGCCTCCTCCCCACATGACAGGACCCGGGCCCCGGTCCTCCAGATGTTACCCACAAAAGCAACCCGCACCCCGTCCCATGCGGGACTCCTGCCGCGGACCTCCCTGTATCATGGGGCCGAATTCCTTCCCGCTCCCTCTGCCGGCCCGGCCGCCATCTTGGACCCTGCACCACGAGGCCGCGTGGCCTCAGATCGACCCTAACCCTGGGCCTGGCCAGGCCCCGACATCCCGGCACCACCATCCACCCAGGAGGTGAACGGCCCACTTGGCAGGTTAATGGTAGAAAGAAGTATCGATGGCTCTCCCCCGCCAGGTGCCGATCGCGCCCAGCTCCCCCGGGCGCTGGCTCCACCCCCCTGCTGGGTGTCTGGACTCCCTCATCCCGGACCTCCCGACCACCAAGTGCGAGGGTCCGGACATCAAAGGGCACCAGACCTATAACTGGGGCAGCTCCAGAGCAGGAAGGCAGTTGTATCCTGGAGTCGAGAGACGCAGTGAAGAACTCATCCTTGACGGACTACTGGCGCTGCCGTAGTCCTGCCTTGCGAACTATCGTCCTGCTTGCTGGCGCTGCCGCAACCTTTCTGCAACCTTCCTCGTCGTCGGGACCTGCTGGCGTGGCCGCGGACCGTTTGTAACCACCACCTTCATCGGGACCTGCTGGCTCCGCCGCGGACCGTCGCTACCTTCCACCATCCCGGGACCTGCTGGCTCCGCCGCGGCCCGATCATCTAGAACGCCGAGCTCGAGGATTGTGAGCTATTCCATCTACTAGATTGGTAACAAGACTGTCCCGCTACCCTTTTCCCAATCAAGAGACTAGAACCGAGGGGACCCCTGAGTCCAGACCTCCTTGTACCATTCCACCGTACTTAAAGAATTGCTTATAAAGAACGTTGAACCTTATCCTTGTGTGGTGTACATCTGTGGGGGGGAAGTTACTCGTCTGTACGATCGTTGGAGACGGCTCTCCCCGGAGACCTCTCCCCTTATTCTCGGCCGACCCTCCCGGTCCGTCTAACATTGGTGGCCAGCGGCGCGATCCGAATCAACGCGTAATCGTACAGAGAGTAGCTCACCCCACGACAAAACCACGATGACAACCAAAGAGAGCGGATCCACCGAGAAGTTCCAGATGGAGAAATTGGAAGAGTACAGCCATCGTGAGTTGAAGCAATTCTGCATTGAACTAGGTATCGCTACCACCGGTCTGAGTACTAAGGACGATTTCAAGCACGCCATTGAGTCATGGGCAGAAACCGGGGCCGTCAGACCCCCGGACCAAAACATCACAGCAACAGAGAAAAACGCCACGGCTCCCGAGGAGCGAAGAACGGGTCTTTCGCAAAACGAAATCCAAGAGCGAGAGAAAAACAGACTACATGAACTAGAAATGGCCCGGCTCAAAATGGATGGCGAACTCAAATTAGCCGAACAAAAACTGAACCTAGAACATCTACGGCTCCGAGAAGAAAGAGAAGAAAAACAGAGCTCGAAGAGAAGAGACTGGCGTATGAACACGAGCGCAACCTAGCAGAGATCGAATTACGTAAGCAGAACAAAGAATTAGGGGTGCCCGAGCAACCGCGCACCCCGTGAGCAACAGAAAAAAAAGTACACATCCCCAAGGATGTCGTGCGAGAATATTTCCGAGATGATGACATACAGCAGTGGTTCAAGGCCTACGAGATCGCTATGACCTCCCACCGGATCGATAGAAGCGACTGGGGAGCCGGTCTTTGGGGGAGGTTCGTCAATGAGGGCCGGGATGCCCTGTTACAGCTCCCCGACCATCTAATGACCTCCTATGACCACATGAAAGCTACCCTCCTCACCCGCTATGGACTCACACCCGAAATGTACCGCCAGAGGTTCCGAGACTGCACCAGGATCCCGGGTACAACTTGGGTGGAGTACGTGAACTATTTCAGCCGAGCCTTCGAGGGTTGGATCAAGGGGAGCAATGTAACGACCTATGAGCAACTCTTCAATCTCATGGTATGGGAGCATCTATCTAACAACTGCTTCGTCGAGCTCAGGCAGCACCTCCTCAACAGTAAATTGACCGATCCACGACAGCTCGCCGCCGAGGCTGACCGGTGGGAAATCACCCGAGTGGGCCGAAATGGGTCACATGAACAGCACCGGAACCCCCCAGGTCAGCACCGTCCCCGAGGAGGAGGAGGGGGCTAGGGACGAGGAAGAGACCACGCCCCGGCCACTCCCGCTGCCAACGCGCCACCCCCGGCCAACCGGGGCAACACCCCGGCGCGCCCGGGGTACAGAGCCAATGTCACGTGTCACCGATGCCAGCGAGTCGGCCACTACGCAAATGACCCGGTTTGTCCACAGAGCCAGACCCCGAGACCCCGCCAGATGGCTGCCGCCGCCCTGGGGGAAGAACAAATCTCCGAAGAACACGAGGAACGTGAGCAAGAACACCAAGAATGGGAACCAGCCGCCATGGTTCTAGCGTGCCTAGGGGGAAAAGACATGGTCCCGCGGGCCCCCCTACCCGCCAACACCCGGAAGTACAGTCAGTGGGTGAACATTAATGGACACGGGGCCGAAGCCCTACGTGACACCGGGGCCAGTGTGACAGCCGTCCGCTGTCACCTGGTGACCCCAGAACAGATCCTGCCGAACGTTCTCTGCCCTGTCCGTTCAGCCGACAATTCGGAGAGTCTCTGTCGGATGGCCTGCGTCCCCTTCGAGTGGGGAGGAGTCTCCGGCATGTTGAAGGTGAAGGTCCGAGATGATGCCCCCGTAGACTGCCTCCTGGGAAATGATCTGGAGAGTTCCCCGTGGGCCGCCGTAGAGAGGAGAGAGCACCTGGGGATGTTGGGCCTCCCGGACTGGGCGTGCGTAACCACCCGGTCCATGGCCGCCCGTGCCATCCCCCGACCCGAAGAACCTGAATGGCCGGCACCTCCTCCCCCGGTCGCTCCAGTAGAAGACACCGTCCGTGCCGACCCTCCAGAGCAAACCCCCGAAGGTCTCACCCAGCTCCAGGACCTTCCCGACCTGGCTCAGTGGCGTCAAGAAGGGGGGCCCACCCAAGAACAGTTTCGTCAAGAGCAGAAGACCTGTCCCTCCCTCGAGGGACTCCGCCAACAAGCCCTCGCCCAGAGCGCAGGGGATACCGCCGGAACCCATTGGGTCTATTGGGACAATGACCTGTTGTACAGCGAACAGAGAATCACGGAGTTAGGGGCCAGTCGAGTGCTAGTGGTGCCCCTCCGCTTCAGAGACTTTTTGCTAAACCTGGCCCACGATGTCCCCCTGGCGGGTCACCTGGGTCAGGACAAAACCTACAGTCGCCTGGTGACCCACTTTTTCTGGCCCAAGATGAGGAACGACGTACTCCAGCACTGCCGGTCTTGCCCCACGTGCCAGGCCAGCGGGAAGAGCGGCCGCAAGCTTAAAGCCCCTCTGCAACCTTTTCCAGTAGTCACCACCCCGTTCGAGAGGGTGGGAATAGACATTGTGGGGCCCCTGGACCCCCGTACAGCACAAGGACATCGGTTCATCCTGGTACTGGTGGACCACGCCACCCGCTACCCCGAGGCTGTTCCCCTGCGAACTGTGACAGCCCCGGTGGTTGGCCGGGCCTTGATGGGAATCTTCTCCCGGGTGGGCTTCCCCCGAGAAGTCGTCAGCGACAGAGGCACGAACTTTATTTCAAAATACATGAAATCCCTCTGGCAACAGTGTGGGGTCACCTACCGATTCACGACCCCCTATCACCCTCAAGGAAACGGCCTAGTTGAGCGGTTCAACCGCACGCTCAAAGGGATGATTGGGGGGTTGGAAGAGCCCCTCTGTCGCCAGTGGGATGTGCTACTGCCGTGCCTCCTCTTTGCCTATCGAGAAGTTCCCCAGAAATCCCTCGGCTTTAGCCCGTTTGAACTCTTATATGGACACCCGGTGCGAGGGCCGCTCAGCCTAGTCAAAGAAGGTTGGGAAATGCCCCCTCTGAAGAACCCTCCAGATGTTTTCAAGTGCCTCCTGACCCTACGCAACCAGACCAGACGGTTCAGAGAAATGGCTAAAGCAAACTTGGAGGCCAGCCAGGAGGACATGAAAAGGTGGTACGATCAAAATGCCTCCTCCATCGAATTTGAACCCGGCCAACAGGTATGGGTGATGTCTCCCACCGAACCCTGCGCCCTGCAAGACAAATGGACAGGGCCCTTCAAAGTGGTCGAGCGCAAGAGCTCTGTCACCTACCTCATCGATATGGAATCTTCACGGAACCCCCTCCGGGTCCTCCACGCCAATAGACTAAAGCCCCACTTTGTGCGCTCGGAGCTCAGCCTCCTGATGGCAACAGACAGCGGAACCGAAGAGGACTCCGAGCCACTCCCTGATCTCCTACGGACTCGAGAGAAGGACGGCTCCGTGGACGGGGTCCGACTCTCGGAGGCCCTCACCCAGGAGCAGCGTCAAGGCTGCCGAGACCTCCTACTGCAGTTTGCCGCTCTGTTCTCCCTCACCCCCGGGGTCACCCCCTGGTGCTCCCACGATGTAGACACGGGAGACAGTCCCCCTGTCCGACATCGGGCCTACCGCGTACCAGATCGGGTACGGGCCTGCATCCAAGAGGAGGTGTCCAAGATGCTCACGCTCGGGGTCATCGAGCCCTCAGACAGCCCCTGGGCCAGCCCAGTGGTACTCGTCCCCAAAGCAGCCGCCCCCGGCGTCACTCCGGAGCTCCGGTTCTGCGTCGACTACCGGGGCCTCAATGCGGTCACCAGAACCGACGCACATCCCATTCCCCGAGCAGATGAACTAATCGACCGTATGGGAGCTGCCCGCTACCTCAGCATCTTCGACCTGACAGCGGGCTACTGGCAGATCGGTCTCACACCCCGAGCCCAAGAGCGATCTGCCTTCTCCACCCCTGATGGCCACTACCACTTCAAGGTCATGCCATTCGGCATGAAGAATGCGCCAACAACATTCCAGCGGCTAGTAAATCAGGTCCTGGCGGGACTCGAAGAGTTCAGCGCCGCCTATCTGGACGATATCGCTGTGTACAGCCGCCACTGGTCCGACCACCTCAACCACCTCCGAGAGGTTCTGCAGGCCCTCCAACGAGCCGGCCTCACGATCAAGGCCAGCAAGTGTCAAATTGGCCAGGGGTCCGTGACCTACCTCGGGCACCAGGTGGGAAGCGGTCTGGTGGCCCCGCTGCAACTCAAAATCGCTGCCATCCAGTCCTGGCAGCCCCCCATCACCCAGACCGAGGTCCGCGCCTTCTTGGGGCTCACAGGCTACTACAGGCGGTTCGTGAGGGACTATGGCAGCATTGTGGGGCCCCTCACGGAGCTCACCTCCAAAAACCACCCAAAGAAGGTCAACTGGACCCCAGACTGTCAAGCGGCCTTCGAGAAGCTGAAGGCCGCTATGTGCACTGCCCCTGTGCTCCAGGCCCCCGACTACAGTCGGGAATTCATCGTCCAAACGGATGCCTCCGACCATGGCATTGGGGCAGTCCTCTCCCAGTTGAACCCCGAAGGACTTGACCAACCAGTGGCCTTCATCAGCAGACGTCTCCTGGCCCGAGAACAACGCTGGAGCACCATCGAGAGGGAGGCCTTCGCCGTAGTGAGGGCCCTCAAGAAGCTCCGGCCCTATCTCTTCGGTACCCACTTCCGGGTGCAAACAGATCATCGGCCCCTGCAGTGGCTAATGCAGATGCGGGGGGAAAACCCAAAACTGTTGCGTTGGTCCATCTCCCTGCAGGGGATGGACTTCACCGTGGAACATCGACCTGGCCAAGACCACGCCAACGCAGATGGCCTGTCAAGATTTTTCCGCCTCGACGAGGAGAGTCCCCAAGAGGATGGGTGACTCTCCCCGCCTTCAGCTGGGGGGGACGCATGTTGGACAGGCCACGTGAAGGGCTTGCCTCCTCCCCACATGACAGGACCCGGGCCCCGGTCCTCCAGATGTTACCCACAAAAGCAACCCGCACCCCGTCCCATGCGGGACTCCTGCCGCGGACCTCCCTGTATCATGGGGCCGAATTCCTTCCCGCTCCCTCGGCTGGCCCGGCCACCATCTTGGACCCTGCACCACGAGGCCGCGTGGCCTCAGATCGACCCTAACCCTGGGCCTGGCCAGGCCCCGACATCCCGGCACCACCATCCACCCAGGAGGTGAACGGCCCACTTGGCAGGTTAATGGGAGAAAGAAGTATCGATGGCTCTCCCCCGCCAGGTGCCGATCGCGCCCAGCTCCCCCGGGCGCTGGCTCCACCCCCCTGCTGGGTGTCTGGACTCCCTCATCCCGGACCTCCCGACCACCAAGTGCGAGGGTCCGGACATCAAAGGGCACCAGACCTATAACTGGGGCAGCTCCAGAGCAGGAAGGCAGTTGTATCCTATAGTCGAGAGACGCAGTGAAGAACTCATCCTTGACGGACTACTGGCGCTGCCGTAGTCCTGCCTTGCGAACTATCGTCCTGCTTGCTGGCGCTGCCGCAACCTTTCTGCAACCTTCCTCGTCGTCGGGACCTGCTGGCGTGGCCGCGGACCGTTTGTAACCACCACCTTCATCGGGACCTGCTGGCTCCGCCGCGGACCATCGCTACCTTCCACCATCCCGGGACCTGCTGGATCCGCCGCGGCCCGATCATCTAGAACGCCGAGCTCGAGGATTGTGAGCTATTCCATCTACTAGATTGGTAACAAGACTGTCCCGCTACCCTTTTCCCAATCAAGAGACTAGAACCGAGGGGACCCCTGAGTCCAGACCTCCTTGTACCATTCCACCGTACTTAAAGAATTGCTTATAAAGAACGTTGAACCTTATCCTTGTGTGGTGTACATCTGTGGGGGGAAGTTACTCGTCTGTACGATCGTTGGAGACGGCTCTCCCCGGAGACCTCTCCCCTTATTCTCGGCCGACCCTCCCGGTCCGTCTAACAGATATGTACATATTTAAACATTACTCATTAGCCCATGTACTCATCAAGATATACTGAATCAGTCAGTAATACAATCTATTTTTCACCTAAAAAGCAGCTTTTTATACACTTATATGCTCAATTCTTCTTCCATTAACTTTCAGATATACATATATAAAACATATTTAATTTTCAGAACTAACCCATTCACTGGATGATGTCATCAGTGATGTCATGAGTGACGTCACTGACCATGTCATGAGTGATGTAATATGTGAAGTCATCAGCAGTGCATTGCGGGCGCGCGAGTTATAGTTAGCTGAAGTAACTATAACGGGGAATTTCATTGGTTTTATATTAGTAAAATGTCCAGCTAACTATAACATATGTCAAACCTATGGTTTTTTCAGTGAATTTCATAGGTTTTTTAAATGCTACTTCCTAACTATAACGTGTGTAAAACCTAGGGTTTTTTCAGTGAATTTCATAGGTTTTTCAAATGCTATTTCCTAACTATAACGTGTGTAAAACCTATGGTTTTTTCAGTGAATATATATATATACATATATATATTTACAATAAAGGCAATAGGCCTATCTTATCTCTTGTGAAAAGCATGTTAAAGCTAGTGAGCTTTTAAGGGTGAATTGTTATCACACCATTGTAATGCATGTAGATTGCCGTGAAAAGCAAGGTTTTTGGTGTAGGTCACCTCATCTGACAGATTGGTGATCCAGTCCTTTTTGTTTCTCCTTTTATAGACCCCCCCCCCCTTTCATTTCTTTTCTTTTTTGTGTGAGTTCTATTTTAGAGTATACTGCACCAGAGAATGGTGAAGAAATGCTTGCTTGCCGTTCAGTTGAACAGCAGTGGGCTGCAACCTGTTCAGCCATTTCTTATAAACCAGGAAGTCTTCTTGGAATGGTATTGTCTATAGTGTATCATTGATAACCATTCCAAGATGGCCAACATGTTGCTACTAAACATGGTGGCTGTGTTAAAACTTTCAAACAAAAAAACTATATATATCTTTGCAAGATGGCCACCCACTGCTATGTTCAAATGTACTGTTTTATAGAAAGAATATGCACGTCATGCTAAGATATATTTTTTTGTGGTAGGGTGCATGTACCTTATTGAGTGCTTTAATTCACTAGTGACCATGTACAAAAGTGATAAAGGTGAGTGGATGGCAATCGCCACATTTCAACGTATCTCCCACCTGCTCTGACTTTGTTTTATTTATTTATTTATAAAATTTTATATAGCGCGAACAAGATCCCGAAGGATATCAGAGCGCTTTATAAAAATGATGAAAGGAAGGACATAAGAGCAATGATGACATAGAGTAAGAATAAAAAAATTAAACAAGCATTAGGAATGCATTAGGGCTCGGGTTTGTTTGAGTTAGAGATAATGCATTGTAAATGGCAATGTGTTTTAGGCATGTGTTTTGGAGTGGAAGCATGTGGTGTGTGTTGGAGATGTGTGTTGGATTGGAATGTTATCAATGGTGGCATGCTGCACTTTAACGCATTATCTTTAAAAGGTAAAGTGCAGCATAGTGCGATAGGTACAATATTAATTGGTGGATGCGTTATCAATTGGTGTGTGCATTGATGGGTGGTGGATGTGTGTGCCTGTAGGAATTGTGCAGTGATGGCTGTTGGTGTGTGTGTTTGGTGGAAGCGTGTAGTGGTGGCTTGAGGTGTGTATGACAGGTGGTAGCATGCAGTAAGAGCGGTTATTGAGTGTGGCTGTCAAGCATACAGAGCTGGATGGTAATGCGTGTGGTTGGTGAAAGGGTGCACTGACAGCTGTTGATGATTGTGCCAATTGAAAGAGTGGCTGGTGCACTGTCAGCTGTTGGTGTGTGTGTGTGTGTTAGGTGAAAGTTGCGCTGACATTGTTTGTTGTGGGTGTTTAGCGGCACTGATGCATGGTCGTGTTTGTTTTTGGTGAAAGCGTACATTGATGGTTGTTGGCGTTTGTGCCTGGTGAAAGCATTCATTGACGGCTGGGGGTGTGTTGTGTGTGTTGTTTTGTGTGTAGTGGTGAGTGTGTGGGGGTGAGTGTGTGGGGGTGAGTGTGTGGGGGTGAGTGTGTTGTGGTGAGTGGTGACGAGTGGTGACGAGTGTGTGGTGTTGAGAGAGTGAGGTGTGTGGTGTATGTGTGTGTGGTGTGTGTATGGTGTGTGTGGTATGTGTGTGTGGTGTTTTCTGCACACTCAAACACTGCCCCAACACATTCACACACTGCTCACCCGCACACTCCCAATGTCACCCTGCATAGTCACACACAGTTTATCCTGCACACTCATTCTGCACACTCACACAATGTGCACCCTGCACCCTTACACACTGTCTCTGCAGTCACTCTGCACTCACTGTCACTTTACACTCACTCTGCACTCACTGTCACTCTATACTCACTCTGCACTCACTGTCACTCTACACTCACTCTGCACTCACTCTGCACTCACTGTCACTCTGCACTCACTGTCACTCTGCACTCACTGTCACTCTGCACTCACTGTCACTCTGCACTCACTGTCACTCTGCACTCACTGTCACTCTGCACTCACTGTCACTCTGCACTCGCTGTCACTCTGCACTCACTTTCACTCTGCACTCACTTTGCACTCACTGTCACTCTGCACTCACTTTGCACTCACTGTCACTCTGCACTCACTTTGCACTCACTGTCACTCTGCACTCACTTTGCACTCACTGTCACTCTACACTCACTCTACACTCACTGTCACTCTACACTCACTGTCACTCTGCACTCACTGTCTCTGCACTCACTCTGCACTCACTGTCACTCTGCACTCACTGTCACTCTGCACTCACTGTCACTCTGCACTCACTGTCACTCTGCACTCACTGTCACTCTGCACTCACTGTCACTCTGCACTCACTGTCACTCTGCACTCACTGTCACTCTGCACTCACTGTCACTCTGCACTCACTGTCACTCTGCACTCACTGTCACTCTGCACTCACTGTCACTCTGCACTCACTGTCATTCTGCACTCTCTGCACTCACTCTGCACTCTCTGCACTCTCTGCACTCACTCTGCACTCTCTGCACTCACTCTGCACTCTCTGCACTCACTCTGCACTCACTCTGCACTCACTCTGCACTCACTGTCACTCTATACTCACTCTGCACTCACTGTCACTCTACACTCACTCTGCACTCACTCTGCACTCACTGTCACTCTGCACTCACTGTCACTCTGCACTCACTGTCACTCTGCACTCACTTTCACTCTGCACTCACTTTGCACTCACTGTCACTCTGCACTCACTTTGCACTCACTGTCACTCTACACTCACTCTACACTCACTGTCACTCCGCACTCACTGTCTCTGCACTCACTCTGCACTCACTGTCACTCTGCACTCACTGTCACTCTGCACTCACTGTCACTCTGCACTCACTGTCACTCTGCACTCACTGTCACTCTGCACTCACTGTCACTCTGCACTCACTGTCACTCTGCACTCACTGTCACTCTGCACTCACTGTCACTCTGCACTCACTGTCACTCTGCACTCACTGTCACTCTGCACTCACTGTCACTCTGCACTCTCTGCACTCACTCTGCACTCTCTGCACTCACTCTGCACTCACTGTCACTCTGCACTCACTCTGCACTCACTGTCACTCTGCACTCACTCTGCACTCACTGTCACTCTACACTCACTCTGCACTCACTATCCTCTCGCACTCACTCTGCACTCACTATCCTCTCGCACTCACTGTCATTCTTGCACTCACTGTCACTCTCACACTCACTCTGCACTCACTGTCCCTCTGCACTCACTGTCACTCTGCACTCACTGTCACTCTGCACTCACTGTCACTCTGCACTCACTGTCACTCTGCACTCACTGTCACTCTGCACTCACTGTCACTCTGCACTCACTGTCACTCTGCACTCACTGTCACTCTGCACTCACTGTCACTCTGCACTCACTCTGCACTCACTGTCACTCTGCACTCACTTTGCACTCACTGTCTCTGCACTGTCTCTGCACTCACTGTCACTCTGCACTCACTGTCACTCTGCACTCACTGTCACTCTGCACTCACTGTCACTCTGCACTCACTGTCACTCTGCACTCACTGTCACTCTGCACTCACTGTCACTCTGCACTCACTGTCACTCTGCACTCACTGTCACTCTGCACTCACTGTCACTCTGCACTCACTCTGCACTCACTCTGCACTCACTCTGCACTCACTCTGCACTTGCACTCACTCTGCACTCACTCTGCACTCTGCACTCACTCTGCACTCTGCACTCACTCTGCACTCTGCACTCACTCTGCACTCTGCACTCACTCTGCACTCTGCACTCACTCTGCACTCTGCACTCACTCTGCACTCTGCACTCACTCCGCCCTCATTCTGCACTCACTGTACCTCTGCCCTCATTCTGCACTCACTGTCACTGCACTCACTCTGCACTCACTGTCACTCTGCACTCACTCTGCACTCACTGTCACTTGCACTTACTCTGCACTCACTGTCACTCTGCACTCACTGTCACTCTGCACTCACTGTCACTCTGCACTCACTGTCACTCTGCACTCACTGTCACTCTGCACTCACTGTCACTCTCGCACTGACTCTGCACTCACTGTTGCTCTCACACTCACTCTGCACACACTCACTCTGCACACACTCACTCTGCACACACTCACTCTGCACACACTCACTCTGCACACACTCACTCTGCACACACTCACTCTGCACACACTCACTCTGCACTCACTGTCACTCTGCACACACTCACTCTGCAGTCACTGTCACTCTGCACTCTACAGTCACTGTCACTCTGCACTCTACAGTCACTGTCACTCTGCACTCACTCTGCACTCACTGTCACTCTGCACTCTCTGCACTCACTCTGCACTCACTGTCACTCTGCACTCTCTGCACTCACTCTGCACTCACTGTCACTCTGCACTCACTGTCACTCTGCACTCACTGTCACTCTGCACTCACTGTCACTCTGCACTCACTGTCACTCTGCACTCACTGTCACTCTGCACTCACTGTCACTCTGCACTCACTGTCACTCTGCACTCACTGTCACTCTGCACTCTCTGCACTCACTCTGCACTCACTGTCACTCTGCACTCACTGTCACTCTGCACTCTCTGCACTCACTCTGCACTCACTGTCACTCCGCACTCACTGTCTCTGCACTCACTCTGCACTCACTGTCACTCTGCACTCACTGTCACTCTGCACTCACTGTCACTCTGCACTCACTGTCACTCTGCACTCACTGTCACTCTGCACTCACTGTCACTCTGCACTCACTGTCACTCTGCACTCACTGTCACTCTGCACTCACTGTCACTCTGCACTCACTGTCACTCTGCACTCACTGTCACTCTGCACTCACTGTCACTCTGCACTCACTGTCACTCTGCACTCACTGTCACTCTGCACTCTCTGCACTCACTCTGCACTCACTGTCACTCTGCACTCACTCTGCACTCACTGTCACTCTGCACTCACTCTGCACTCACTGTCACTCTACACTCACTCTGCACTCACTATCCTCTCGCACTCACTCTGCACTCACTATCCTCTCGCACTCACTGTCATTCTTGCACTCACTGTCACTCTCACACTCACTCTGCACTCACTGTCCCTCTGCACTCACTGTCACTCTGCACTCACTGTCACTCTGCACTCACTGTCACTCTGCACTCACTGTCACTCTGCACTCACTGTCACTCTGCACTCACTGTCACTCTGCACTCACTGTCACTCTGCACTCACTGTCACTCTGCACTCACTGTCACTCTGCACTCACTCTGCACTCACTGTCACTCTGCACTCACTTTGCACTCACTGTCTCTGCACTGTCTCTGCACTCACTGTCACTCTGCACTCACTGTCACTCTGCACTCACTGTCACTCTGCACTCACTGTCACTCTGCACTCACTGTCACTCTGCACTCACTGTCACTCTGCACTCACTGTCACTCTGCACTCACTGTCACTCTGCACTCACTGTCACTCTGCACTCACTGTCACTCTGCACTCACTGTCACTCTGCACTCACTCTGCACTCACTCTGCACTCACTCTGCACTCACTCTGCACTTGCACTCACTCTGCACTCACTCTGCACTCTGCACTCACTCTGCACTCTGCACTCACTCTGCACTCTGCACTCACTCTGCACTCTGCACTCACTCTGCACTCTGCACTCACTCTGCACTCTGCACTCACTCTGCACTCTGCACTCACTCTGCACTCTGCACTCACTCCGCCCTCATTCTGCACTCACTGTACCTCTGCCCTCATTCTGCACTCACTGTCACTGCACTCACTCTGCACTCACTGTCACTCTGCACTCACTCTGCACTCACTGTCACTTGCACTTACTCTGCACTCACTGTCACTCTGCACTCACTGTCACTCTGCACTCACTGTCACTCTGCACTCACTGTCACTCTGCACTCACTGTCACTCTGCACTCACTGTCACTCTCGCACTGACTCTGCACTCACTGTTGCTCTCACACTCACTCTGCACACACTCACTCTGCACACACTCACTCTGCACACACTCACTCTGCACTCACTGTCACTCTGCACACACTCACTCTGCAGTCACTGTCACTCTGCACTCTACAGTCACTGTCACTCTGCACTCTACAGTCACTGTCACTCTGCACTCACTCTGCACTCACTGTCACTCTGCACTCTCTGCACTCACTCTGCACTCACTGTCACTCTGCACTCTCTGCACTCACTCTGCACTCACTGTCACTCTGCACTCACTGTCACTCTGCACTCACTGTCACTCTGCACTCACTGTCACTCTGCACTCACTGTCACTCTGCACTCACTGTCACTCTGCACTCACTGTCACTCTGCACTCACTGTCACTCTGCACTCTCTGCACTCACTCTGCACTCACTGTCACTCTGCACTCACTGTCACTCTGCACTCTCTGCACTCACTCTGCACTCACTGTCACTCTGCACTCACTGTCACTGCACTCACTGTCACTGCACTCACTGTCACTGCACTCACTGTCACTCTGCACTCACTGTCACTCTGCACTCACTGTCACTCTGCACTCACTGTCACTCTGCACTCACTGTCACTCTGCACTCACTGTCACTCTGCACTCACTGTCACTCTGCACTCACTGTCACTCTGCACTCACTGTCACTCTGCACTCACTGTCACTCTGCACTCACTGTCACTCTGCACTCACTGTCACTCTGCACTCACTGTCACTCTGCACTCACTCTGCACTCTTCACTCACTCTGCACTCTGCACTCACTCTGCACTCTGCACTCACTCTGCACTCACTCTGCACGCACTCTGCACTCACTCTGCACTCTGCACTCACTCTGCACTCACTCTGCACTCACTCTGCACTCACTCTGCACTCACTCTGCACTCACTCTGCACTCACTCTGCACTCACTCTGCACTCACTCTGCACTCACTCTGCACTCTGCACTCACTGTCACTCTGCACTCACTGTCACTCTGCACTCACTCTGCACTCACTCTGCACTCACTCTGCACTCACTCTGCACTCACTCTGCACTCACTCTGCACTCACTCTGCACTCACTCTGCACTCTCTGCACTCACTCTGCACTCTCTGCACTCACTCTGCACTCACTCTGCACTCTCTGCACTCACTCTGCACTCACTCTGCACTCTCTGCACTCACTCTGCACTCACCCTGCACTCACCCTGCACTCACTCTGCACTCACTCTACACTCACTCTGCACTCACTGTCACTCTACACTCACTCTACACTCACTCTACACTCACTCTGCACTCACTGTCACTCTACACTCACTCTGCACTCACTGTCACTCTACACTCACTCTGCACTCAGTCACTCTACACTCACTCTGCACTCACTGTCACTCTACACTCACTCTGTACTCACTGTCACTCTGCACTCACTGCCTCTGCACTCACTGTCACTCTGCACTCACTGTCACTCTGCACTCACTGTCACTCTGCACTCACTCTGCATTCACTGTCACTCTGCACTCACTGTCACTTTGCACTCACTCTGCACTCACTGTCACTCTGCACTCACTGTCACTTGCACTCACTCTGCACTCACTGTCACTCTGCACTCACTGTCACTCTGCACTCACTGTCACTCTGCACTCACTGTCACTGCACTCACTGTCACTCTCGCACTGACTCTGCACTCACTGTTGCTCTCACACTCACTCTGCACACACTCACTCTGCACACACTCACTCTGCACTCACTGTACCTCTGCCCTCATTCTGCACTCACTGTCACTCTACACTCACTCTGCACTCACTGTCACTCTACACTCACTCTGCACTCACTGTCACTTGCACTCACTCTGCACTCACTGTCACTCTGCACTCACTGTCACTCTGCACTCACTGTCACTCTGCACTCACTGTCACTCTGCACTCTACAGTCACTGTCACTCTGCACTCACTGTCATTCTGCACTCTACACTCGCTGTCACTCTGCACTCACTCAGCACTCATTGTCACTCTGCACTCACGGTCACTCTGCACTCACTCTGCACTCACTCTCCACTCAGTCGTTCTCGCACTCTGCACTCACTGTCACTCTGCACTCTCACTGTCACTCTCGCACTCACTCTGCACTCTCACTGTCACTCTCGCACTCACTCTGCACTCACTGTCATTCTGCACTCACTGTCATTCTGCACTCACTGTCATTCTGCACTCACTGTCATTCTGCACTCACAGTCATTCTGCACTCACTCTGCACTCACTGTCACTCTGCACTCACTGTCACTCTGCACTCACTGTCACTCTGCACTCACTGTCACTCTGCACTCACTGTCACTCTGCACTCACTGTCACTCTGCACTCACTGTCACTCTGCACTCACTGTCACTCTGCACTCACTGTCACTCTGCACTCACTGTCACTCACACTCACTCTGCACTCAGTCGTTCTCGCACTCTGCACTCACTGTCACTCTGCACTCACTGTCTGTTGGACAGGCCACGTGAGGGGCTTGCCTCCTCCCCCGCATGACAGGGCCCGAGCCCCGGTCCTCCGAATGTTACCCACAGAAGCAACCCGCAACCCGTCTCAGGCGGGACTCCTGCCCCCGGACATCTCTGTGTCATGTGGTCGAATCCCTTCCAGCTCCCTCGGCCGGCCCGGCCGCCATCTTGGACACTGCACCACGAGGCCGCGTGACCTCAGATCGACTCTAACCCTGGGCCTGGCCAGGCCCCGACATCCCGGCACCACCATCCATCCAGGAGGTGAACGGCCCACTTGGCAAGTCAAGGGGAGAAAGAAGTGTCGAAGGCTCTCCCCCGCCAGGTGCCGATCGCACCCAGCTCCCCCCGGGCGCTGGCTCCACCCCCCTGCTGGGTGTCTGGACTCCCTCATCCCGGACCTCCCGACCTCCAAGTGCAGGGGTCCGGACATCAAAGGACGCCAGACCTATAACTGGGGCAGCTCCAGAGCAGGAAGGCAGTTGTATCCTGGAGTCGAGAGACACCGCGACGAACTCATCCTTGACGGACTACTGGCGCTGCCGTAGTCCTACCTTGCGAACGATTGTCCTGCCTGCTGGCGCTGCCGCAAACTTCTGAATCCTTCAACCTCGTCGGGACCTGCTGGCACTGCCGCGGACCGTCGTCACGTTCGATCATCTCGGGACCTGCTGGCTCCGCCGCGGCCCGATCATCTAGAACACCGAGCTCGAGGATTGTGAGCTATCCATCGTATCCTCACCTCTACCAGATTGGTAACGAGACTGTCCCGCTACCCCCTTCCCATCCAAGAGACTAAACTCGAGGGGACCCCTGAGTCCAGACCTCCTTGTACCATTCTATCGTACTTAAAGATTGCATATAAAGAACGTTAAACCTTATCTTTGTGTGGTGCCCATCTGTGGGGGGGAAGTTACTCGTCTGTACGATCGCTGGAGACGGCTCTCCCCGGAGACCTCTCCCCTTGTCCTCGGCCGACCCTCCCGGTCCGTCTAACATTGGTGGCCAGCGGCGCGATCCGAATCAACGCGTAATCGTACAGAGAGTAGCTCACCCCACGACGAAACCACAATGACAACCAAAGAAAGCGGATCCACCGAGAAATTCCAGATGGAGAAATTGGAAGAATACAGCCATCGTGAGCTGAAACAATTCTGCATTGAATTAGGCATTGCTACCACCGGTCTGAGTACTAAAGACGATTTCAAACACGCCATTGAGTCGTGGGCAGAACCCGGGGCCGCCAGACCCCCGGACCAAAATGTTGCAGCATCAGAGAGGAACACCACGGCTCCCGAGGAGCGAAGAACGGGTCTCTCGCAGGAAGAGATCCAAGAGAGAGAAAAAAACAGACTTCATGAGTTAGAAATGGCCCGGCTCAAAATAGAAGGTGAACTCAAATTAGCCGAACAAAAACTGAACCTAGAACATCTGCGGCTCCGAGAAGAACGGGAAGAAAAACAGAGACAGAGAGAACTCGAAGAAAAGAGACTAGCGTATGACCACGAGCGCAAACTAGCAGAAATAGACTTACGGAAGCAGAACAAAGAACTGGGGGTGCCCGAGCAACCGCGCACCCCAGGAGCGACAGAAAAGAAAGTACACATCCCCAAGGATGTCGTTCGAGAGTATTTCCGAGATGACGACATACAACAGTGGTTCAAGGCCTACGAGATCGCCATGACCTCCCACCGGATCGATCGAAGTGACTGGGGAGCCGGTCTATGGGGGAGGTTCGTCAATGAGGGCCGCGATGCCCTGTTACAGCTCCAGGACCATCTGATGACCTCCTATGACCACATGAAGGCTGCCCTCCTCACCCGATATGGGCCCACACCCGAAATGTACCGCCAGCGGTTCCGAGACTGCACCCGGATCCCGGGTACAACTTGGGTGGAATATGTAAACTATTTCAGCCGAGCCTTCGAGGGGTGGATCAAGGGAAGCCATGTAACAACATACGAGCAACTTTTTAATCTCATGGTGTGGGAACACCTCTCTAACAACTGCTTCGTCGAGCTCAGGCAGCACCTCCTCGACAGTAAATTGACGGACCCACGGCAGCTCGCCGCCGAGGCTGACCGGTGGGAGATCACCCGAGTAGGCCGGAGCGGGCCGCACAAACAGCACCGGAACAACCAAGGTCAGCACCCTCCCCGAGGAGGAGGAGGAGGCCAGGGACGAGGAAGAGACACCGCCCCGGCCGCCCCCGCTGCCAACACACCGCCCCCGGCCAACCGGGGCAACCCCCCAGTGCGCCCGGGGTACCGAGCCAATGTCACTTGTCACCGATGCCAGCGAGTCTGCCACTACGCAAGTGACCCGAACTGTCCGCCGTACCAGACTCCGAGACCCCGCCAGGTAGCTGCCGCCACCCTGGGCGGAGAACAGATCTCCGAAGAACAGGAGGAATGCGAGCAAGAACAACAAGAATGGGAACCGGCCGCCATGGTGCTAGCGTGCCTAGGGGGAAGAGACATGGTCCCGCGGGCTCCCCTACCCGCCAACACCAGAAAATATAGTCAGTGGGTGAACATTAATGGGCGCAGGGCCGAAGCCCTACGTGACACAGGAGCCAGTGTGACGGCCGTCCGCTGTCACCTGGTGACACCAGAACAGATCCTGCCGAACATTCTCTGCCCCGTCCGTTCAGCCGACAATTCGGAGAGTCTCTGTCGGATGGCCTGCGTCCCCTACGAATGGGGAGGAGTCTCCGGCATGCTGAAGGTGACGGTCCGAGATGATGCCCCCGTGGACTGTCTCCTGGGGAATGATCTTGAGAGTTCCCCGTGGGCCGCCGTAGAGAGAAGAGAGCACCTGGGGATGTTGGGCCTCCCGGACTGGGCGTGCGTAACCACCCGGGCCATGGCGGCCCGTACCATCCCCCGACCCGAAGAACCCGAATGGCCAGCACCTCCTCCCCCGGTCGCTCCAGTAGAAGACACCGACCCGACCGATTCCCCAGGGCCAACTCCCGAAGGGCTTGCTCAGCCCCAGGACCTTCCCAGCCTGGCTCAGTGGCGACAGGAAGGGGGGCCCACCCAGGAACAGTTCCGTCAAGAGCAGAAGACCTGTCCCTCCCTCGAGGGACTCCGCCAGCAAGCCCTCGCCCAGAGCGCAGGGGACACCTCCGGAGCCCATTGGATCTATTGGGACAACGACCTGTTGTACAGTGAACAGCGAATCGCGGAGTTAGGGGCCAGTCGAGTACTAGTGGTGCCCCTCCGCTTTAGAGACTTCTTGCTAAACTTGGCCCACGATGTCCCCCTGGCTGGACACCTGGGTCAAGACAAAACCTACAGTCGCCTGGTGACCCACTTTTTCTGGCCCAAAATGAGAAACTACGTCCTTAACCACTGCCGTTCCTGCCCCACGTGCCAGGCCAGCGGGAAGAGCGGCCGCAAACTTAAAGCACCTCTGCAACCCTTCCCAGTTGTCACCACCCCGTTCGAGAGGGTGGGAATAGACATTGTGGGGCCCCTGGACCCCCGTACAGCACAAGGACATCGGTTCATCCTGGTACTGGTGGACCACGCCACCCGCTACCCCGAGGCTGTTCCCCTGCGAACTGTGACAGCCCCGGTGGTCGGCCGGGCCTTGATGGGAATCTTCTCCCGGGTGGGCTTCCCCCGAGAAGTCGTCAGCGACCGAGGCACAAACTTTATTTCAAAATATATGAAGTCCCTCTGGCAACAGTGCGGGGTCACCGAACCGATTCACGACCCCCTATCACCCTCAAGGAAACGGACTAGTTGAGCGGTTCAACCGCACGCTCAAAGGGATGATTGGGGGGTTGGAAGAGCCCCTCCGTCGCCAGTGGGACGTGCTACTGCCGTGCCTCCTCTTCGCGTATCGAGAAGTCCCCCAGAAGTCCCTCGGCTTCAGCCCGTTCGAGCTCTTATACGGACACCCTGTGCGAGGGCCCCTCAGCCTAGTCAAAGAAGGTTGGGAGATGCCCCCCCTAAAGACCCCTCCAGATGTCTTCAAGTACCTCCTGACCCTACGCAATCAGACCAGGCGATTCAGAGAAATGGCGAAAGCGAACCTTGAGGCCAGTCAGGAGGACATGAAGAAGTGGTACGATCAAAATGCCTCCTCCATCGAATTCGAACCTGGCCAACAAGTGTGGGTGATGTCCTCCACTGAACCATGTGCCTTACAGGACAAGTGGACGGTGCCCTTCAAAGTGATCGAGCGCAAGAGCCCCGTCACCTATCTCATCGATATGGAATCTGCACGGAACCCCCTCCGGGTCCTCCACGCCAGTAGACTCAAACCCCACTTTGTGCGCTCGGAGCTCAGCCTCCTGATGGCTACAGACAGCGGAGCAGAAGAAGACTCCGAGCCCCTCCCTGATCTCCTAAAGACCCGGGAGAAAGATGGTTCCGTGGACGGGGTCCGACTCTCAGAAGCCCTCACCCCGGAACAGCGCCAAGGCTGCCGGGACCTCCTGTGGCAGTTTGCGACCCTGTTTTCCCTCACCCCAGGGGTCACCCCCTGGTGCTTGCACGACGTGGACACTGGGGACAGTCCCCCTATCCGACATCGGGCGTACCGCGTACCAGATCGGGTACGGGCCTGCATCCAAGAGGAGGTGTCCAAGATGCTCACGCTCGGGGTCATCGAGCCCTCAGACAGCCCCTGGGCCAGCCCAGTGGTACTGGTCCCCAAAGCTGCCGCCCCCGGCACCACGCCTGAGCTCCGGTTCTGCGTCGACTACCGGGGCTTGAACGCTGTCACCAGAACCGACGCCCATCCCATCCCCCGAGCGGATGAACTGATCGACCGCATGGGAGCTGCCCGCTACCTCAGCATCTTCGACCTGACAGCGGGCTACTGGCAGATCGGCCTCACACCCCGGGCTCGAGAACGATCCGCCTTTTCCACCCCTGATGGCCACTACCACTTCAAGGTCATGCCATTCGGCATGAAGAATGCCCCAGCTACTTTTCAGCGACTGGTGAACCAGGTCTTGGCAGGACTCGAGGAATTCAGCGCCGCCTACCTGGACGATATCGCTGTGTACAGCCGCCACTGGTCCGACCACCTCCACCACCTCCGAGAGGTCCTGCAGGCCCTCCAACGGGCTGGCCTCACGATCAAGGCCAGCAAATGCCAAATCGGTCAGGGGTCCGTGACCTATCTCGGACACCAGGTGGGAAGCGGTCTGGTAGCCCCTCTTCAACTCAAGATCGCTGCCATCCAGTCGTGGCAGCCCCCCATCACGCAGACCGAGGTCCGCGCCTTCTTGGGGCTCACAGGCTACTACCGGCGGTTCGTGAGGGACTATGGCAGCATTGTGGGGCCCCTCACGGAACTCACATCCAAAAACCACCCAAAGAAGGTCAACTGGACCCCAGACTGTCAAGCGGCCTTCGAGAAGCTGAAGGCCGCCATGTGCACTGCCCCTGTGCTCCAGGCCCCCGACTACAGTCGGGAGTTCATCGTCCAAACGGATGCCTCCGACCATGGCATTGGGGCAGTCCTCTCCCAGTTGAACCCCGAAGGACTTGACCAACCAGTGGCCTTCATCAGCAGACGTCTCCTGGCCCGAGAACAACGCTGGAGCACCATCGAGAGGGAGGCCTTCGCAGTGGTGTGGGCCCTCAAAAAGCTCCGGCCTTACCTCTTCGGTACCCACTTCCGGGTGCAGACAGATCATCGGCCCCTGCAGTGGCTAATGCAGATGCGGGGGAAAACCCAAAACTATTACGTTGGTCCATCTCCCTGCAGGGGATGGACTTCACGGTGGAACATCGACCTGGCCAAGACCACGCCAATGCAGATGGCCTGTCTCGCTTTTTCCGCCTCGACGAGGAGAGTCCCCAAGAGGATGGGTGACTCTCCCCGCCTTCAGCTGGGGGGGACGCATGTTGGACAGGCCACGTGAGGGGCTTGCCTCCTCCCCCGCATGACAGGGCCCGAGCCCCGGTCCTCCAAATGTTACCCACAGAAGCAACCCGCAACCCGTCTCAGGCGGGATTCCTGCCCCCGGACATCTGTGTCATGTGGTCGAATCCCTTCCAGCTTCCTCGGCCGGCCCGGCCGCCATCTTGGACACTGCACCACGAGGCCGCGTGGCCTCAGATCGACCCTAACCCTGGGCCTGGCCAGGCCCCGACATCCCGGCACCACCATCCACCCAGGAGGTGAACGGCCCACTTGGCAGGTCAAGGGGAGAAAGAAGTGTCGATGGCTCTCCCCCGCCAGGTGCCGATCGCACCCAGCTCCCCCCGGGCGCTGGCTCCACCCCCCTGCTGGGTGTCTGGACTCCCTCATCCCGGACCTCCCGACCTCCAAGTGCGGGGGTCCGGACATCAAAGGACGCCAGACCTATAACTGGGGCAGCTCCAGAGCAGGAAGGCAGTTGTATCCTGGAGTCGAGAGACACCGCGACTAACTCATCCTTGACGGACTACTGGCGCTGCCGTAGTCCTACCTTGCGAACGATTGTCCTGCCTGCTGGCGCTGCTGCAACCTTCTGAATCCTTCAACCTCGTCGGGACCTGCTGGCACTGCTGCGGACCGTTGTAACTACCATCTTCAACGGGACCTGCTGGCACCGCCGCGGACCGTCGTCACCTTCGATCATCTCGGGACCTGCTGGCTCCGCCGCGGCCCGATCATCTAGAACACCGAGCTCGAGGATTGTGAGCTATCCATCGTATCATCACCTCTACCAGATTGGTAACGAGACTGTCCCGCTACCCCCTTCCCATCCAAGAGACTAAACTCGAGGGGACCCCTGAGTCCAGACCTCCTTGTACCATTCTATCGTACTTAAAGATTGCATATAAAGAACGTTAAACCTTATCTTTGTGTGGTGCCCATCTGTCATTCTGCACTCACTGTCATTCTGCACTCACTCTGCACTCACTGTCACTCTCGCACTCACTCTGCACTCACTCTGCACTCACTGTCACTCTGCACTCACTCTGCACTCACTGTCACTCTGCACTCACTTTGCACTCACTGTCTCTCTGCACTCACTCTGCACTCACTGTCACTCTGCACTCACTGTCACTCTGCACTCACTGTCACTCTGCACTCACTGTCACTCTGCACTCACTGTCACTCTGCACTCACTGTCACTCTGCACTCACTGTCACTCTGCACTCACTGTCATTCTGCACTCACTCTGCACTCACTGTCACTCTGCACTCACTCTGCACTCACTGTCACTCTGCACTCACTCTGCACTCACTGTCACTCTGCACTTACTGTCTCTCTGCACTCACTCTGCACTTACTGTCTCTCTGCACTCACTGTCACTCTGCACTCACTCTGCACTCACTGTCACTCTGCACTCACTCTGCACTCACTGTCACTCTGCACTCACTCTGCACTCACTCTGCACTCACTGTCACTCTGCACTCACTCTGCACTCACTGTCACTCTGCACTCACTCTGCACTCACTGTCACTCTGCACTCACTTTGCACTCACTGTCTCTCTGCACTCACTCTGCACTCACTGTCACTCTGCACTCACTGTCACTCTGCACTCACTGTCACTCTGCACTCACTGTCACTCTGCACTCACTGTCACTCTGCACTCACTGTCACTCTGCACTCACTGTCACTCTGCACTCACTGTCATTCTGCACTCACTCTGCACTCACTGTCACTCTGCACTCACTCTGCACTCACTGTCACTCTGCACTCACTCTGCACTCACTGTCACTCTGCACTTACTGTCTCTCTGCACTCACTCTGCACTCACTGTCACTCTGCACTCACTCTGCACTCACTCTGCACTCACTGTCACTCTGCACTCACTGTCACTCTGCACTCACTGTCACTCTGCACTCACTCTGCACTCACTGTCACTCTGCACTCACTCTGCACTCACTGTCACTCTGGCACTCACAGTAACTCTCGCACTCACTCTGCACTCACTACACACTGTTCATCCTGCACACTCACACTGTTTACCCTGCACACTCGCACACTGCAGTCACTGTGTGTGCGCGCAGTGCTGGTGTGTGTGAGCAGCCTGTGTGTGTATGTAGTGCCTGTGAACAGTGTGTGTGTGAGCAGTGTCTCTGTGTGTGAGCAGTGTCTCTGTGTGTGAGCAGTGTCTGTGTGTGTGAGCAGTGTCTGTGTGTGTGAGCAGTGTCTGTGTGTGTGTGTGAGCAGTGTCTGTGTGTGTGAGCAGTGTCTGTGTGTGTGTGAACAGTGTCTGTGTGTGTGTGAACAGTGCCTAGAGTGTTAACAGTGCCTAGAGTGTTAACAGTGCCTAGAGTGTTAACAGTGCCTAGAGTGTTAACAGTGCCTAGAGTGTTAACAGTGCCTAGAGTGTTAACAGTGCCTAGAGTGTTAACAGTGCCTGTGTGTGTTAACAGTGCCTGTGTGTGTTAACAGTGCCTGTGTGTGTTAACAGTGCCTGTGTGTAACAGTGCCTGTGTGTAACAGTGCCTGTGTGTGTTAACAGTGCCTGTGTGTGTTAACAGTCCCTGTGTGTGAACAGTCCCTGTGTGTGAACAGTGCCTGTGTGTGAACAGTGCCTGTGTGTGAACAGTGCCTGTGTGTGAACAGTGCCTGTGTGTGAACAGTGCCTGTGTGTGAACAGTGCCTGTGTGTGTGAGCAGCCTGTGTGTGTATGTAGTGCCTGTGTGTGTATGTAGTGCCTGTGTGTGTATGTAGTGCCTGTGTGTGTGTGAACAGTGCCTGTGTGTGTGAACAGTGCCTGTGTGTGTGAACAGTGCTTGTGTGTGTGAGCAGTGCCTGTGTGTGTGTGAGCAGTGCCTGTGTGTGTGAGCAGTGTCTGTGTGTGTGTGAGCAGTGTCTGTGTGTGTGAGCAGTGTCTGTGTGTGTGTTAGCAGTGTCTGTGTGTGTGTTAGCAGTGTCTGTGTGCGAACATTGCCTGTGTGTGTGAGAAGTGCCTGTGAGAAGTGCTGAAGTGCCTATGTGTGAGAAGTCATTATAATCAAGGGGGGGGAAAGGATCACTTGTCCTGCTTAAACCTTGGGTTTCACAAGTAGAGGAACTGGTATCTCCCAAAATATAACTCTCATACACGTGTACTTAAGATGGTTCTTTCTTAGCGGTATATACTGGGTACCCGCTTTTTTACACGTGCGTGCGTAATCACTGAGTTATTTTTTGTATTGTGCACCCTCCACCAGGAGGTATTGCCTTTGGTTTAAGGCAGTAGTGATCGTGAATAGTAGGGGAGGGGTTGTGGTGGCGGTGTGGTTAAAAAATCCGGACAGCCAGACTGAGAGAATTTTAATAAGTCTGGATTCGGAATTGATTTAAAAGTTAATAGTGCACTTTTTGAAATTGTTAGGGGTTCAAGTGCATTTCGTATCTTAAAAAGAGGTCAACATGTTTCAGCCTTTGGTAGTCAGAGGATCTTAGGCTTTCGTCAGGACCAGTAGGGGTGAATAAATAGTGATTAAAGCAAAAAGTTGTGAGAAGAAAAAAGGTAAATTGACCTGATCCTTCGTTATTCAAGGTTTCATTGTACCTTGTTTTGGATGAAGAATTACTTCATCGGGGAAGGAGGCGGCTCGAGAGAGGTTACTGAGTGCCTTCTTGCTCGGTCAGCGCCGCATGTGCTGGCTCTGCCTCTCGTCCCCCGGAACTACAGTTCTCGGCTCGAGCCGCCTCCTTCCCCGATGAAGTAATTCTTCATCCAAAACAAGGTACAATGAAACCTTGAATAACGAAGGATCAGGTCAATTTACCTTTTTTCTTCTCACAACTTTTTGCTTTAATCACTATTTATTCACCCCTACTGGTCCTGACGAAAGCCTAAGATCCTCTGACTACCAAAGGCTGAAACATGTTGACCTCTTTTTAAGATACGAAATGCACTTGAACCCCTAACAATTTCAAAAAGTGCACTATTAACTTTTAAATCAATTCCGAATCCAGACTTATTAAAATTCTCTCAGTCTGGCTGTCCGGATTTTTTAACCACACCGCCACCACAACCCCTCCCCTACTATTCACGATCACTACTGCCTTAAACCAAAGGCAATACCTCCTGGTGGAGGGTGCACAATACAAAAAATAACTCAGTGATTACGCACGTGTAAAAAAGCGGGTACCCAGTATATACCGCTAAGAAAGAACCATCCTAAGTACACGTGTATGAGAGTTATATTTTGGGAGATACCAGTTCCTCTACTTGTGAAACCCAAGGTTTAAGCAGGACAAGTGATCCTTTCCCCCCCCCTTGATTATAATGAGTTAACTCCGGAGACTGAAAGGATCTTCTCTCTACCTCCCTACCCTCCTGATTATATGTGTGTGAGAAGTGCCTGTGTGAGCAGTGCCCTTGTATGTCAACAGTGTCTGTGTGTGTGTGAGCAGTGCCTGTGTATCCCTGCACCTAAAATCAACCTACTTGTCATGAGGCCCAAGGTTAGACACACAAGCACAACTGTTGCAACCCGACTGCTCGGACCCTCCATGCAGAAACACATTCCTGCTCTCGGAGGTTTGGTTTTGTTGCTGAACAAGACATGAGCCCCTTAAATGAGATGAGGAGAATGCGGCAAAATGTGGGACTGTTCGTAAGTGAAGTAGGTGCAGTGCTGGTGTGTGTGAGCAGCCTGTGTGTGTATGTAGTGCCTGTGTGTGTGAACAGTTCCTATGTGTGCGCGCAGTGCCGGTGTGTGTGAGCAGCCTGTGTGTGTATGTACTGCCTGTGTGGGTGAACAGTGCCTATGTGTGCGTGCAGTGCCGGTGTCTGTGTGAACAGTGTGTGTGTGAACAGTGCCTGTGTGTGTGAACAGTGCCTGTGTGTGTGAACAGTGCCTGTGTGTGTGAACAGTGCCTGTGTGTGTGAGCAGTGCCTGTGTGTGTGAGCAGTGCCTGTGTGTGAGCAGTGCCTGTGTGTGTGAGCAGTGCCTGTGTGTGTGAGAAGTGCCTGTGTGTGTGTGAGAAGTGCCTGTGTGTGTGTGAGAAGTGCCTGTGTGAGAAGTGCCTGTGTGTGTGTGAGAAGTGCCTGTGTGTGTGTGAGAAGTGCCTGTGTGTGTGTGAGAAGTGCCTGTGTGTGTGTGAGAAGGGCCTGTGTGTGTGTGTGAGAAGGGCCTGTGTGTGAGAGAAGGGCCTGTGTGTGAGAGAAGGGCCTGTGTGTGTGAGAAGGGCCTGTGTGTGTGAGAAGGGCCTGTGTGTGTGAGAAGGGCCTGTGTGTGTGAGAAGGGCCTGTGTGTGTGAGAAGGGCCTGTGTGTGTGAGAAGGGCCTGTGTGTGTGAGAAGGGCCTGTGTGTGTGTGTGTGTGTGTGTGTGTGTGTGTGTGTGTGAGAAGGGCCTGTGTGTGTGAGAAGGGCCTGTGTGTGTGAGCAGTGTCCGTGTGTGTCAACAGTGTCTGTGTATCCCTGCACCTAAAATCCACCTACTTTTCATGAGGCCCAAGGTTAGACACACAAGCACAACTGTTGCAACCCGGCTGCTCGGACCCTCCATGCAGAAACACATTCCTGCTCTCGGAGGTTTGGTTTTGTTGCTGAACAAGACATGAGCCCCTTTGATGAGATGAGGAGAATGCAGCAAAATGTGGGACTGTTCATAAGCCATGTGAAAAGAATTCCGTTTCGTACCTGGACGTTACTGTCTCTAATACAAACGCACTTACATACTTTGTGGGGTAATGAAGACTGTGTGTCTCATTGTCGGCGCACGACCAAGCCAGCTCTTCAAAGGCCAACACTTACACATGAAAGGATGCAGACGAACGCGTGCCCACCAAACTCACTGCAGACTGGTGAACACGCCCCGAACATCTGGGTTCGATTACTGCGGCACCCTGACAGCTCGTAATTGACAATTTATTGCACTCCCCTGCGTATAACCGCACAGAATATGCAGGAAGTGCACAAACTGAAATCCATATGGCCTATTGCGTGAAGGCTACTAGAAACACAGCACTGCGAGGACCAATTAGCATGCAGATGCCAAAATAAACGACGGAAAAATCTCGCGCAGTGAGGAATTTTTAATTCACTATTCTGAGCCCCGTAACAAGACGGCTCGGAGCACCGCCCCACTTCAGACGAAGTGGTGACGTAGGCCGAGCCCTAAAAAACAAGGAATAATTACAAGGTTACAAGGCAGATAAGACAGGATGAGTAATACAATAAACAGGTATATAACCGGCTATGGAGGAAGTCACATTATGCGGTAACGAAGAACAGCATCAAATGTTTTTACAGTGAATGTAGGATCATTCGCTTCGAGCAGGAGAAACGTAGCCCAATTATGGTAAAAATTTATTCATTCAGACTCTTTTGGCTTCCAGTTTGAAAGCGGCCATTGAGGAGATTCTGCGAATTTCCGGTGGAAGAGAGTTCCATATCTTTGGGGCTGTGCCGGAGAAGGCTCGATTACGAGTTCTCTTATTGCTAAGGATGAGTGGTTTCAGGAGGAAAGTGTTAGCGCTTCTCGAGGCTCTACCACCACATGATAATTCAAGCTTTTGCGCTAGGTATCTGGGAGTATTGAGATGCAGAGCTTTGTGCACCAGAACGGCAATCTTTAACTGAATTCTAGCTTCGTAGGCCAACATGTAAGAGAGTTTAGGACTGGAGATATGTGCTCATTTCGTTTGGTACCAGACACCAATCTAGCTGCAGCTTTCAGTGATGCCCTTTAGTGGAACCAGAGTGTATTTGGGAAGGCCATAGAGAGAAGTGCTGCCATATTCAAGCCTCTGCAAGACAAGCGCTTGGACCACCTGCTTGAAGTCGGATTGTGGGAGGAATGGTTTATGTTTCCAAGTGTCCTCCTCAAGTGATTAGCTTCCTTACACACATTGCTGATACCATTTTCATATTCAGGTGATTGTCCAGGGTGATTCCGAGGAATTTGGCAGAGTCTATGATGAGAGGGGTGCAATTGAAAGCAGTGAGGCGATTTAACACCATCGATGCTAGTGTTATTTTCCTCCTGTGCTGACATTTTGGTTCTTCCATTGTTCATGACGAGCTCAGCTCGTCATGAGTGTATGGAGGTGTACATCATGACGAGCTGAGCTCGTCATGAGCGTCGAAGGAGTTAACCAAAGGTCTAGTTTGGGGATGTGGTTTGGAGGCGAGATGAGAAGGAATTCAGTTTTGGAGATGTTGTGCAGGAGATGGTTCTCCGTTAACCAATTTTGTGTAGACATAAGGGTAGAGTTAAGTGTTGAGTAGCTTCTTGCATTATATCCCAGTACTCATTTGTATTTTCCATTGTTTTGGAGTCTTTCATTATATCTTGAGCAGCTTGACTTTTGGCACGCCCTTGCTGCCAGCAAGGTTTAAACCTCTAGTTAATCCATTGTACCCAACGTCAGGCACAGATACCTTGGAAAGATTTTGCTTCATTGCTTCAGCTTTATCTGTTAGCAGGTGCTATGGGAATTTTGAATATGGTACATTATAACTTTACTCTCTACTTCGTCAGTGACTTTATTGCACATACCATATTATATAATTTACTTGTTTTGGAATGTCTTTGTATTGGGAGATGATGAGTACTATTTCATATGATTTGTTTACTATCAAAATCAAGGGTGACATATCAGCACATACCACAAAATCAAATTGTTGCTTCCCTTTCTGATTTACGAATAACACATTAAAATAAGACACACAATCATTCAGATCTCTTCTCAGCAAATTAATTTGCCTTGTGAGACAATTTCCCTAGCCCTGATAAACACCTACTATTGTTAATATTCCAATTTTGGTTTTAGAATTAGCAGCTGTTACTATTCCATCTTTGTATACTTTCTTGGCACTTCCCCTTCTATTTCCTTAGTGATTATGCGATCAGCTCATCTAGATACTTTCCACTTTATAAGGAAAAATATAAGAGTACTACTTACACAAGACGTCTCCCACCTGTACTTACCAACAAATAGAAGAAACCATCTCAGGTACTAATGCTCCAGTCTCTATCCACCTTCCCCTCTCAACTGTGATCTGTGTTTTTTTCCTCTCAGTTACTCATTGTGGGATTAAAAGTAATTGACAACTAGTTTTTCAAAATTAAGTAAAATATTCTAAGATATGTCTGAGACAAAAAAAGTGTCAAAGCAAATGTTATCCTTTCCAAATGTTTTACACGAGAAGAGCTAAAAGGGAAAAAAGTAATATTCTTTTCTGCTTTTTCTTGCAGTGAAAAATGTTGCGCCTTTTGTTACTGTGGTGAACGAAGTTTTTTGGGCCAAGGAGAATTAAAACAATTCAGTCCGACGCCTGGGTTTAACAGCACATGGAAAGCCCAATCTCTTAAGAACAACGAGGCCAGCAGAAGTGATGAAACATGTAACAGAATTTCCACTCAGAACTCATTAGCACACAGGCAAAGTGGGCTGAGCACGTAAGTTATTCTTTTATTTGTTGTCAAATTCAACCATACCCTTGATGCATCATCGCACCAAGAGCACAAATACCATGCAGCTAAATTGCCTGTTCTTCAACAGGAGATCTATGAACACGAACCTCCACAATATAATTAAACTGCTATCTGTATCGGCACTGGACTTTACTTTCATCACAGAAATGTGGCTTAGCAAGAACTCCACACCCACATAACATGAAGCCTGAATAGAGCATCATCAACAAATACATTGGCAGGATTGGAAGTGGCCTAGTAGTCACCCACAAGATACCTTTACAGATATCTCACATTGAAGATTTTACTATAAGTAATTGAAAATCCTTCATTGATAGCCCACCTCCCACAAGCTCAAAGTATGAGGGCACCTTACTAGATGCAGTGACTAAGATTGTACTAAAAACAAAGAGGAACGCTTGGGTCTTTACCATTTGAAATGTGCTAAAGTAGTGTCCCTTTTAAAGGACGGATTCCCTCACTCACCTGAAGATGGCAGGGAAAAAGTTCTTTATAAGGGACACTCCTTTAGCACCCCTACATACTTTATAGACCCAGAGGTTCCTGTGTGTTTTTAGTTTCTGAGTAGGGTAGTCCACCCCTGCAGGTCTCTAAACCTCCACTGGCCCGTTTTTGTGTTTTGAAAGATTGTACTAACCCATCCCATCCTATGCACCCTGGTAGGCCTCAGTACATAGTTTGACAAGAATGATTTATAAAATAAACCATTGCAATCATATTGAATCTTGAATTTCATAATCTGGATTGCCAAACCATAAGAGACTCTAAGGTCACAAGTCTTCTGCGACAGAATGGCCATGGAACAGATCTCAAAATTAAAGCTATCTTAAGGGCAAAGTAGCTATACTCCTTCGCATGACAGCACCACAACAGTAATTGAGAATACCGGTCCCCCATCTCTCGCCACCTTCAGTTTCTTTTCTGAAAATCGACTGTGCAAGATCAATGCAAGCAAGACATTGGTATCACGGTCTGACTGAATCCTCCAAGAGATTTTCAAAGATATCCTTTGCACAACCTGTGCAGGGCAAGTAGATGAAAGTATATAAAAAAATCTTTGAAACTACAATCTTTCCCAGTCCTTCGAAAAAGAACAAGAAAAGAAGAAGAACATGGACCCTTCCAATGCAGCAAACTATAGGCCAAATTCCAAAGCCCATTCATAGGTAAACTATTTGAAAGAGTAGATTTTACTCATCCCTCCAATTTTACTGGTTAAAATAACTTTGTCAGACCAACAGTCAGGCCAGGTAAAGACACAGAGTCTGCCCTCGTAACCATATCGGATGGCCTAAACTCAGTGGACAAGAACAGAGTGTCTTCCTTACTGCTTATGAACTTATCAGTGCCATTTGACATGACACGGTTCAACACTAAACTGTGAGGCACAGGCTCCATCTTGGAATACATGAAAATACTGTAAAAGGGATTGCCTCATACCTAAAGGACAGACAGATCATGGTTTTCATACCACCTTTGTATCGACCCATCACATGCAACATTGTGGCATTCCTGGTGGTCATTCATCTCTTCTCTCCTCTTCAACATTTACTTAACTATCTTACCGGACCAGAGCAGATCATTCAGTCTTATATGTAACAAGTATGTAGATGAAATCAAGATCATTCTAATAATGGATAGTTCAGAAGAAACTCTACAGATTAAGACTTTGTAGTTGATTCTGTATCTTAGATACATAGATGATAATTACCTAAAACTCACCACCGCCAAGACTAAACTCAACCTGTGGTGAATAGCACAAACCCCAGCCAACGGGCATATGGCCTAAGGAAGTTGAGGTTCTGTCAGCTACAGCAAGAGAAATGAGAGCCCATATAAGAACCATGGGCTTGTATCTGTCCCCGATAAAGAATGTTAAGGATGTTAAAAGGATCACCATCTACAGAATGAAAACGCTTCTTTGACTCTTCTCATCTATTTGGTACAGAGGAAAACTGCAGTCTGTCCTCACTCTTGCGCGCTTCAAGCTTGGCAATGCCAATGCCCTGTACCTGGCACCACTGCTTCATCATATACAAAATTCAACAAATCTAAAACGTTGTACTAAGCCTTCACCCCAGAGAACACTAAACATTAGTCCTGCCAACGCTTATCTGGATTCCGGTAGCGAGATCAATGGTCAGAATGCTTTGCATCTTCCATAGAGCATCCAAAACAAAAGGACCCTTATACCTACATATTAATTTTAAACAGCACAAATAAAATATGACACCGCTCAGGGCTAGCACCACAGTTCCTTATACCACCTTAATAAAAGAAATCTATTGGACACTTTGATTTCTCTATACAAGCTGTGAGTCTCTGGAACTGACTACTCATCAAAATTCAAAGTATCCACGATCATTTAAAGTTTAGAAGAGTGGTGAAAACCTTGTTGTTCTCAAGATAAATACATCACCCCCTCTGACCCTGGGATAGAACCCAGAACTGTAATCCTTCTACCAGCCGAAGTACAGTCGAGAGCTAAGGAGCAGACACTCAGCCCAAATTGGGGAGCTCTACTCAAAATATTTTGCAATGACCTCGGCATATGAATAGGATAGAATAATTGAGCTGCTCCAATCCATACTACCGCTCTTAACCTGAAGACCCACAACCTGCCTAGTGCAACACTAACTGGAACTTAACTGACATACTAAACAATGTCTATCCTACCTTCTTCCGCTAACCACAAGATGGAGGACAGTTACTCTTGTCCTTATGACGGTCCTCCCAGTATCAGTTTGATATAATCTGTCAACTTATATTATAGTTTGTCACTTAATTACCTGGTTCCTCATTGGCAGTGGGACAGGCATATAATGTATGAAAGGACCTGTAGAACTTTGCTGGCAACTGAATGGAACAGGTACATGCTGTGTAAGCATGCGTAAATAAGCCATAACCAGACCGGTCTACTGAAACCAAAAAGATCTTCCACAATTTGCGGTTAACCAGAGGGCTCAAACGTTGTCAATTGTGCTCTGCGCACTAACCACCTATAAAGACAAAAAGGCTGACACAACACAGCCCATCTTGTCAAATCTCTTCACTTGACATCTTGTAATAGCAATTATTAAAGGGGGACTGTAGCACAGTCTATTCAGGCAAATCTTGAATCCCCTCTCACTTTTTAACACCCGTTACCTCTAACGGATCCATAAGTTCAGCATGGACAACCTCCTGTTGCAGTCAGTGTAGGAAATCTTAGTAAGAATAATAAACTACCAATAGTAAAGTGACCTGCGGAGCTAATTGGATCAGCTGGCAAAGCACAATATAAAAATGTGTATCTAACTCTCTCACTCCTTATCGATCACACCAAGAGCTGCATCCCATAATGTACTATCTGCACCTCAGTGGACATCTTGCTTCCAACATATGCTCAAAGTAAAGAAAACACTCTTCCAAACACGTACCTTCAGGGTGTAGCATGCTACTCATGCAGACAAACCTTTCAGGGCCCACAGAGGGATAATAAGCACTTTACAAATATAGTACAATATACTAAAAGTACATTCTATGTTTTTTGTTCAGCATACTGATAGACACTATTGTACATTTTTTAAACAATGTTATAAGTGGTGCATGTCCCTTCAACAACTAATGTTTCAGCTGTTCATGAAAGTTTTTTGACATGCCAATCAGAATTGCATTTGGAATATTCATTAATAATGTTAAGCTCTTTCGCGTAGTATTTTAAAGTTGGTCGTTTTTTCTGTCCTCATTTTCAGAGGTCCTGGAATCCCCATTTGTACAGAAATGTGTCCAGAGTTGATAAGTGAGGGAGTTATAAATATTTTCTCCATTTGTTGTTCTTTGGTGCTTATTTTGTAATTTAATAGTAAGGAATTAACTTCATGAGGCTCAGATAAATGAATGGTACCGTCCGAGTCTACTGGTTTTGTTTCTTCTTGATAATTTTCTCTTGGGTCAGTTCAAATCCCCTCTGTTGTAGCCCATTGATGTCCCTCAGAAGATTCTTGATGTTGAAGAGGCACACTTGATTTTGAAGCGTCTCTCAGAAGCTATGGCTGTGTATGGATGTTTGTAGACATCTATAGACAAGCTGAATACTAGCTTAATACTGGAAACAGACCATGGCATTCAGGCTTAGGTTTGTCGATTCAGTCCATGATAGCTTAGACCATCCTGTCTTTGAGGTCTGTGACATCAAGTGAGGTCTCAGAGTCAGCAGAGACTCCAGCATTAGCAGAGGCTGTGAGGCCAGTAAGGAACTCTGCATCAGCAGAGGATGTTATGCCAGAAGGGACCATGACTGTAGAAGATGCAAGGTTTTCAGTGAACACCATCAGTCACAGTAATGCCATAAAGAGGCAGTAATGTCATCGGTGACAGTGAGGTCAAGAGATGTCATGGAAGGTCAAATTAAACCATAATGTTCAGAGAGTCTGATGTCAAGATGGATTACAATGACCAGGGTGACCAACTCGAGACTGCTTCACGTAGACATGAAATGGCATTAACAAACATTGAGAAATGTGTGATTTCTTTATGATGCTACCAGGGCCAGGTAATATGTAGATGTATCTCTGTCTATAGATGAGATAGGTAAACATGAACTAAAAGTATCTCTGTTACCAATTGGTCTATGGCAAATGTCTCATGATGTAGTATTAGTAATTTTGATTTCCAGTTTTCATAGAGGCTAAAATGTCCGTAATATTTCCTGAGAGAGGGTCCTCCTTGTTTAACGGTGTCTAACGTCTAATGTTCCACCATAGAAGTCTTGGTTTGTGGGTGGGCCAAGGGCCTATGACTGGAAAGGGCCAAAAACATAGGGATTAATGGTATAGCACAGCTAATTCTAGGGCGCTACATTTAAAATAAATATATGTTTTTAACAGATTCTGCATTGGACATCCACACAAGTGAGGTATCATTTTACTGTGGAGACCAAGGGGAAAAATGGGTGGTAGGAAAATTGTACCGGCACAGCTATCACCTCCACCCCCCATCCCGAAATGTGAGATAATTTTGATTTTATCTTGTGTGCAAGATTTGAGGTTTACAGGGGATTTTGGGTAAGAAAACATTGGGGGATCGACGCAAGCCACGCATCCTTAGACTCCCCCGCGTGTCGAATTTTCAGAAATGTCTGTGTTTGGTAGGTTTCCCTAGATGGTCGCCTAGCCCGGGATCAAAAACACAGTTGGCCCCCTTGCAAAACTACGTTGTTTGTGATGCAAATTTTTGATGTCTCCACAATACTTTTTGGGGCCTTCCCTGTCATGTGTACTTGGACCACCCACACAAGTGAGGTACCCTTTTTATCGGGAGACCTGGGGGAACGCTGGGTGGTAGGACATTTGTGTTGGCCTAGTGATCCCACAATTTTACCAAAAAGGGAATGTGTGGATAATTTGATTTTTTAAGCTAAATTTGAGGTTTGCAGGGAATTCTGGGTAAGAAAACATTGGGGGTCCATGCAAGCTACACCTCACTGGACTCCCCCTGGGTGTCTAGTTTTTAGAAATGTCTGGGGTTGATATGATTCCCAAGATGGCTGCCTAGCCCAGGATCAAAAACAAAGGTGCCCCCTTGCATAACTAGGTCGTTTTGTGATGCATAATTTTGATGTCTACACAATACTATTTGGGCCCTTCCCTGTCCTGGGTACTTGGCCGACCCACACAAGTGAGGTACCATATTAATTGGGAGATGTGTGGGAATGCTGGGTGGTAGGAAATTTGTGCTGACCCGATGAGTCCACAACTCTCCCACACACAAATGTGAGAAAAATTAGATAGTTTTTGCCAAATTTTAGGTTTGCTGTGGATTCAGGGTAGAAAAATGTTGGGGGCGGGGGGGCAGAAAGACTTGCTTGGTATTGGTCTTGGGAGGGGTGGGGGCATTATTGTGCCTATTTAGGGCAGCCCCCACCCCTAAACATTGAAATAAAGGAATCTGGTGCCTAGTGTGCTTTCTGAGCCCCGGCAGGGGGCAGATTGCCTGACTTTGCCCAGATTACTATGGGGGATGCTCCCCTCTCCCTGGTACCTAGTGGGTGGATCCCTGCTTGGGGAATCACCCTCCAGCAGCGATCCCCAAGCAGGGATCCTCTAGAGCACGGGTACTTCTAGTACAGCCCGCCGGCCACCAGCGGCCCGGCAAGCCTTCCTAAGCGGACCTAAGCGGGAAAGAGGGAGAGGGAAAGAGGGAAACGGAGAGGGAAAGAGGGAGACGGAGTGGGAAAGAGGGAGACGGACGGAGTGGGAAAGAGGGAGACGGACGGAGTGGGAAAGAGGGAGACGGACGGAGTGGGGGAGTGGGAAAGAGGGAGACTGACGGAGTGGGAAAGAGGGAGACGGACGGAGTGGGAAAGAGGGAGACGGACGGAGTGGGAAAGAGGGAGACGGACGGAGTGGGAAAGAGGGAGACGGACGGAGTGGGAAAGAGGGAGACGGACGGAGTGGGAAAGAGGGAGACGGACGGAGTGGGAAAGAGGGAGACGGAAGGAGTGGGAAAGAGGGAGACGGACGGAGTGGGAAAGAGGGAGACGGAGTGGGAAAGAGGGAGACGGAGTGGGAAAGAGGGAGACGGAGAGGGAAAGAGGGAGACGGAGAGGGAGGGAGGGAGACGGAGAGCGAGACGGGGAGGGAGACGGAGACGGGGAGGGAGACGGGGAGGGAGGGAGACGGGGAGGGAGGGAGACGGAGAGGGAGGGAGACGGAGTGGGAAAGAGGGAGACGGAGTGGGAAAGAGGGAGACGGACGGAGTGGGAAAGAGGGAGACGGACGGAGTGGGAAAGAGGGAGACGGACGGAGTGGGAAAGAGGGAGACGGACGGAGTGGGAAAGAGGGAGACGGACGGAGTGGGAAAGAGGGAGACGGACGGAGTGGGAAAGAGGGAGACGGACGGAGTGGGAAAGAGGGAGACGGACGGAGTGGGAAAGAGGGAGACGGACGGAGTGGGAAAGAGGGAGACGGACGGAGTGGAGGGAGACGGACGGAGTGGGAAAGAGGGAGACGGACGGAGTGGGAAAGAGGGAGACGGACGGAGTGGGATAGAGGGAGACGGACGGAGAGGGAAAGAGGGAGACGGAGAGGGAAAGAGGGAGACGGAGAGGGAAAGAGGGAGACGGAGAGGGAAAGAGGGAGACGGAGAGGGAAAGAGGGAGACGGAGAGGGAAAGAGGGAGACGGAGAGAGAAAGAGGGAGACGGAGAGGGAAAGAGGGAGACGGAGAGGGAAAGAGGGAGACGGAGAGGGAAAGAGGGAGACGGAGAGGGAGGGAGACGGAGAGGGAGGGAGACGGAGAGGGAGGGAGACGGAGAGGGAGGCGGAGAGGGAAAGAGGGAAACGGAGAGGGAAAGAGGGAGACGGAGAGGGAAAGAGGGAGACGGAGAGGGAAAGAGGGAGACGGAGAGGGAAAGAGGGAGACGGAGAGGGAAAGAGGGAGACGGAGAGGGAAAGAGGGAGACGGAGAGGGAAAGAGGGAGACGGAGAGGGAAAGAGGGAGACGGAGAGGGAAAGAGGGAGACGGAGAGGGAAAGAGGGAGACGGAGAGGGAAAGAGGGAGACGGAGAGGGAAAGAGGGAGACGGAGAGGGAAAGAGGGAGACGGAGAGGGAGGGAGGGAGACGGAGAGGGAGGGAGGGAGACGGAGAGGGAGGGAGACGGAGAGGGAGGGAGACTGAGAGGGAGGGAGACTGAGAGGGAGGGAGACTGAGAGGGAGGGAGACTGAGAGGGAGGGAGACTGAGAGGGAGGGAGACTGAGAGGGAGGGAGACTGAGAGGGAGGGAGACTGAGAGGGAGGGAGACTGAGAGGGAGGGAGACTGAGAGGGAGGGAGACTGAGAGGGAGGGAGACTGAGAGGGAGGGAGACTGAGAGGGAGGGAGGGAGACGGAGAGGGAGGGTGACTGAGACGGAGAGGGAGGGTGACTGAGACGGAGAGGGAGGGTGACTGAGACGGAGATGGAGGGTGGGAGACGGAGAGGGAGGGAGGGAGACGGAGAGGGAGGGAGGGAGACGGAGAGGGAGGGAGGGAGACGGAGAGGGAGGGAGGGAGACGGAGAGGGAGGGTGACTGAGACGGAGAGGGAGGGAGGGAGACGGAGAGGGAGGGTGACTGAGAGGGAGGGTGACTGAGAGGGAGGGTGACTGGAAGGGAGGGAGACGGAGAGGAAGGGAGGGAGACGGGGAGGGAGGGAGGGAGACGGAGAGGGAGGGAGGGAGACGGAGAGGGAGGGAGACGGAGAGGGAGGGAGACGGAGAGGGAGGGAGGGAGACGGAGAGGGAGGGAGGGAGACGGAGAGGGAGGGAGGGAGACGGAGAGGGAGGGAGGGAGACGGAGAGGGAGGGAGACGGAGAGGGAGGGAGACTGAGAGGGAGGGAGACTGAGAGGGAGGGAGACTGAGAGGGAGGGAGACTGAGAGGGAGGGAGACTGAGAGGGAGGGAGACTGAGAGGGAGGGAGGGAGATGTAGGGAGGGAGACGGAGAGGGAGGGAGGGAGACGGAGAGGGAGGGTGAGAGACGGAGAGGGAGGGTGACTGAGACGGAGAGGGAGGGTGACTGAGACGGAGAGGGAGGGTGACTGAGACGGAGAGGGAGGGAGGGAGACGGAGAGGGAGGGAGACTGAGAGGGAGGGTGACTGGGAGGGAGGGAGACGGAGAGGAAGGGAGGGAGACGGAGAGGAAGGGAGGGAGACGGAGAGGGAGGGAGGGAGACGGAGAGGGAGGGTGACGGAGGGTGGGAGACGTAGAGGGAGGGAGGGTGGCAGAGAGGGAGGGTGGTAGAGAGGGAGGGAAACGGAGAGGGAGGGAGACGGAGAGGGAGGGAGGGAGACGGAGAGGGAGGGAGGGAGACGGAGAGGGAGGGAGGGAGGGAGACGGAGAGGGAGGGAGACGGAGAGGGAGGCAGACGGAGAGGGAGGCAGACGGAGAGGGAGGCAGACGGAGAGGGAGGCAGACGGAGAGGGAGGCAGACGGAGAGGGAGGCAGACGGAGAGGGAGGCAGACGGAGAGGGAGGCAGACGGAGAGGGGGAGGGAGGGAGACGGAGAGGGAGGGAGACGGAGAGGGGGAGGGAGGGAGACGGAGAGGGGGAGGGAGGGAGACGGAGAGGGAGGGAGACGGAGAGGGAGGGAGACGGAGAGGGAGGGAGACGGAGAGGGAGGGAGACGGAGAGGGAGGGAGACGGAGAGGGAGGGAGACGGAGAGGGAGGGAGACGGAGAGGGGGAGGGAGGGAGACGGAGAGGGAGGGAGAGGGAGGGAGACGGAGAGGGAGGGAGACGGAGAGGGAGGGAGACGGAGAGGGAGGGAGACGGAGAGGGGGAGGGAGGGAGACGGAGAGGGAGGGAGACGGAGAGGGAGGGAGGAAGACGGGGAGGGAGGGAGACGGGGAGGGAGGGAGGGAGACGGAGGGGGAGGGAGGGAGACGGATAGGGAGGGAGGGAGACGGAGAGGGAGGGAGGGAGACGGAGAGGGAGGGAGGAAGACGGAGAGGGAGGGAGGAAGACGGAGAGGGAGGGAGGAAGACGGAGAGGGAGGGAGGGAGACGGAGAGGGAGGGAGGGAGACGGAGAGGGAGGGAGGGAGACGGAGAGGGAGGGAGGGAGACGGAGAGGGAAAGAGGGAAACGGAGAGGGAAAGAGGGAAACGAAGAGGGAGACGGAGAGGGAGACGGAGAGGGAAAGAGGGAGACGGAGAGGGAAAGAGGGAGACGGAGAGAGAGAGAGGGAGGGAGGGAGACGGAGGGAGATGGAGAGGGAGCGAGACGGAGAGGGAGACGGAGAGGGAGAGAGAGGAGGGAGACGGGGAGGGAGGGAGACGGGGAGGGAGGGAGACGGGGAGGGAGGGAGACGGGGAGGGAGGGAGACGGGGAGGGAGGGAGACGGAGGGGGAGGGAGAGGGGGAGGGAGGGAGACGGAGAGGGAGGGAGGGAGACGGAGAGGGAGGGAGACTGAGAGGGAGGGAGGGAGACGGAGAGGGAGGGAGACGGAGAGGGAGGGAGACGGAGAGGGAGGGAGACGGAGAGGGGGAGGGAGGGAGACGGAGAGGGAGGGAGACGGGGAGGGAGACGGAGAGGGGGAGGGAGGGAGACGGAGAGAGACGGAGAGGGAGGGAGGGAGACGGAGAGGGAGGGAGAGGGAGGGAGGGAGACGGAGAGGGAGGGAGGGAGACGGAGAGGGAAAGAGGGAAACGGAGAGGGAAAGAGGGAAACGAAGAGGGAGACGGAGAGGGAGACGGAGAGGGAAAGAGGGAGACGGAGAGGGAAAGAGGGAGACGGAGAGGGAAAGAGGGAGACGGAGAGAGAGAGAGGGAGGGAGGGAGACGGAGGGAGACGGAGAGGGAGCGAGACGGAGAGGGAGACGGAGAGGGAGAGAGAGGAGGGAGACGGGGAGGGAGGGAGACGGGGAGGGAGGGAGACGGGGAGGGAGGGAGACGGGGAGGGAGGGAGACGGGGAGGGAGGGAGACGGAGGGGGAGGGAGAGGGGGAGGGAGGGAGACGGAGAGGGAGGGAGGGAGACGGAGAGGGAGGGAGACTGAGAGGGAGGGAGGGAGACGGAGAGGGAGGGAGACGGAGAGGGAGGGAGACGGAGAGGGAGGGAGACGGAGAGAGGGGGAGGGAGGGAGACGGAGAGGGAGGGAGACGGAGAGGGAGGGAGACGGAGAGGGGGAGGGAGGGAGACGGAGAGAGACGGAGAGGGAGGGAGGGAGACGGAGAGGGAGGGAGGGAGACAGGGAGGGAGGAAGACGGAGAGGGAGGGAGGGAGACGGAGAGGGAGGGAGGGAGACGGAGAGGGAGGGAGACGGAGAGGGAGGGAGACGGAGAGGGAGGGAGACGGAGAGGGAGGGAGACGGAGAGGGGGAGGGAGGGAGACGGAGGGAGACGGGGAGGGAGGGAGACGGAGAGGGAGGGAGGGAGACAGGGAGGGAGGAAGACGGAGAGGGAGGGAGGAAGACGGAGAGGGAGGGAGGGAGACGGAGAGGGAGGGAGGGAGACGGAGAGGGAGGGAGACGGAGAGGGAGGGAGGGAGACGGAGAGGGAGGGAGGGAGACGGAGAGGGAGGGAGGGAGACGGAGAGGGAGGGAGGGAGACGGGGAGGGAGGGAGACGGAGGGAGAGACGGAGGGAGACGGAGAGGGAAAGAGGGAAACGGAGAGGGAAAGAGGGAAACGAAGAGGGAGACGGAGAGGGAGACGGAGAGGGAAAGAGGGAGACGGAGAGAGAGAGAGGGAGGGAGGGAGACGGAGGGAGATGGAGAGGGAGCGAGACGGAGAGGGAGACGGAGAGGGAGAGAGAGGAGGGAGACGGGGAGGGAGGGAGACGGGGAGGGAGGGAGACGGGGAGGGAGGGAGACGGGGAGGGAGGAAGACGGAGGGGGAGGGAGAGGGGGAGGGAGGGAGACGGAGAGGGAGGGAGGGAGGGAGACGGAGAGGGAGGGAGACGGAGAGGGAGGGAGACTGAGAGGGAGGGAGGGAGACGGAGAGGGAGGGAGGGAGACACAGAGGGAGGGAGGGAGACACAGAGGGAGGGAGACAGGGAGGGAGGGAGACACGGAGGGAGGGAGACACAGAGGGAGGGAGACACAGAGGGAGGGAGGGAGACACAGAGGGAGGGAGGGAGACACAGGGAGGGAGGGAGACACAGAGGGAGGGAGGGAGACACAGAGGGAGGGAGGGAGACAGAGGGAGGGAGACAGGGAGGGAGACACGGAGGGAGGGAGACACAGAGGGAGGGAGACAGAGGGAGGGAGGGAGACGGATAGGGAGGGAGGGAGACGGATAGGGAGGGAGGGAGACGGAGAGGGAGGGAGGGAGACACGGAGGGAGGGAGGGAGACACAGAGGGAGGGAGGGAGACAGGGAGGGAGGGAGACAGGGAGGGAGGGAGACACGGAGGGAGGGAGACACAGAGGGAGGGAGACACAGAGGGAGGGAGGGAGACACAGGGAGGGAGGGAGACACAGAGGGAGGGAGGGAGACACAGAGGGAGGGAGGGAGACAGAGGGAGGGAGACAGGGAGGGAGGGAGACACGGAGGGAGGGAGACACAGAGGGAGGGAGACACAGAGGGAGGGAGACAGAGGGAGGGAGGGAGACGGATAGGGAGGGAGGGAGACGGATAGGGAGGGAGGGAGACGGAGAGGGAGGGAGGGAGACACGGAGGGAGGGAGGGAGACACGGAGGGAGGGAGGGAGACACAGAGGGAGGGAGGGAGACAGAGGGAGGGAGACAGGGAGGGAGGGAGACACGGAGGGAGGGAGACACAGAGGGAGGGAGACACAGAGGGAGGGAGGGAGACACAGGGAGGGAGGGAGACACAGAGGGAGGGAGGGAGACACAGAGGGAGGGAGGGAGACAGAGGGAGGGAGACAGGGAGGGAGGGAGACACGGAGGGAGGGAGACACAGAGGGAGGGAGACAGAGGGAGGGAGGGAGACACAGAGGGAGGGAGGGAGACACAGAGGGAGGGAGGGAGGCAGACACAGAGGGAGAGAGGGAGGGAGACACAGAGGGAGGGAGACACGGAGGGAGGGAGACACGGAGGGAGGGAGACACGGAGGGAGGGAGACACAGAGGGAGGGAGACACAGAGGGAGGGAGGGAGACACAGAGGGAGGGAGGGAGACACGGAGGGAGGGAGGGAGACACAGAGGGAGGGAGGGAGACACGGAGGGAGGGAGGGAGACACGGAGGGAGGGAGGGAGACACGGAGGGAGGGAGGGAGACACGGAGGGAGGGAGGGAGACACGGAGGGAGGGAGGGAGACACGGAGGGAGGGAGGGAGACACAGAGGGAGGGAGGGAGGCAGACACAGAGGGAGAGAGGGACGGAGGGAGGGAGACACAGAGGGAGGGAGACACAGAGGGAGGGAGGGAGACACAGAGGGAGGGAGGGAGACACGGAGGGAGGGAGACACGGAGGGAGGGAGGGAGACACGGAGGGAGGGAGGGAGACACGGAGGGAGGGAGGGAGACACGGAGGGAGGGAGGGAGACACGGAGGGAGGGAGGGAGACACGGAGGGAGACACGGAGGGAGGGAGGGAGACACGGAGGGAGGGAGGGAGACACAGAGGGAGGGAGGGAGACACAGAGGGAGGGAGGGAGGCAGACACAGAGGGAGAGAGGGACGGAGGGAGGGAGACACAGAGGGAGGGAGGGAGACACAGAGGGAGGGAGGGAGACACGGAGGGAGGGAGGGAGACACGGAGGGAGGGAGGGAGACACAGAGGGAGGGAGGGAGACACGGAGGGAGGGAGACACGGAGGGAGGGAGACACAGAGGGAGGGAGGGAGACACAGAGGGAGGGAGGGAGACACAGAGGGAGGGAGGGAGACACAGAGGGAGGGAGGGAGACACGGAGGGAGGGAGGGAGACACGGAGGGAGGGAGGGAGACACGGAGGGAGGGAGGGAGACACGGAGGGAGGGAGGGAGACACAGAGGGAGGGAGGGAGACACAGAGGGAGGGAGGGAGACACAGAGGGAGGGAGGGAGACACAGAGGGAGGGAGGGAGACACGGAGGGAGGGAGGGAGACACGGAGGGAGGGAGGGAGACACGGAGGGAGGGAGGGAGACACGGAGGGAGGGAGGGAGACGGGTAGGGAGGGAGAAACAGAGGGAGGGAGACACAGAGGGAGGGAGACACAGAGGGAGGGAGACACAGAGGGAGGGAGACACAGAGGGAGGGAGACACGGAGGGAGGGAGGGAGACACGGAGGGAGGGAGACACGGAGGGAGGGAGACACGGAGGGAGGGAGGGAGACGGGTAGGGAGGGAGAAACAGAGGGAGGGAGACACAGAGGGAGGGAGGGAGGGAGACACAGAGGGAGGGAGGGAGGGAGACACAGAGGGAGGGAGGGAGACACGGAGACACAGAGGGAGGGAGGGAGACACAGAGGGAGGGAGGGAGACACAGAGGGAGGGAGGGAGACAGAGGGAGGGAGGGAGACACGGAGGGAGGGAGACACAGAGGGATTGAGGGAGACACAGAGGGAGGGAGACACAGAGGGATTGAGGGAGACACAGAGGGAGGGAGGGAGACACAGAGGGAGGGAGGGAGACGGAGGGAGGGAGACGGAGGGAGGGAGACGGAGGGAGGGAGACGGAGGGAGGGAGACGGAGGGAGGGAGACGGACGGAGGGAGGGAGGGATGGAGACTGAGAGGGAGGGATGGAGACTGAGAGGGAGGGAGGAGGGAGGGAGGGAGACGGAGAGGGAGGGAGCGAGACGGAGAGGGAGGGAGGAGGGAGGGAGAGGGAGGGAGGGAGACGAGAGGGAGACGGAGAGGGAGGGAGGGAGAAACAGAGGGAGGGAGGGAGACACAGAGGGAGGGAGACACAGAGGGAGGGGGGGAGGGAGACACGGAGGGAGGGAGACACAGAGGGAGGGAGGGAGACACAGAGGGAGGGAGGGAGACACAGACGGAGGGAGGGAGACACAGACGGAGGGAGGGAGACACAGAGGGAGGGAGGGAGAGAGACACAGAGGGAGGGAGGGAGACACAGAGGGAGGGAGGGAGACACAGGGAGGGAGGGAGACACAGGGAGGGAGGGAGACACAGAGGGAGGGAGACACAGAGGGAGGGAGACACAGAGGGAGGGAGACAGAGGGAGGGAGACACAGAGGGAGGGAGACACAGAGGGAGGGAGACACAGAGGGAGGGAGACACAGAGGGAGGGAGACACAGAGGGAGGGAGACACAGAGGGAGGGAGACACGGAGGGAGGGAGACACGGAGGGAGGGAGGGAGACACAGAGGGAGGGAGACAGACACGGAGGGAGGGAGGGAGACACGGAGGGAGGGAGGGAGACACGGAGGGAGGGAGGGAGACACGGAGGGAGGGAGGGAGACACAGAGGGAGGGAGGGAGGCAGACACAGAGGGAGGGAGGGAGGCAGACACAGAGGGAGGGAGGGAGACACAGAGGGAGGGAGGGAGACACGGAGGGAGGGAGGGAGACACAGACGGAGGGAGGGAGACACAGGGAGGGAGGGAGAGAGACACAGAGGGAGGGAGGGAGACACAGAGGGAGGGAGGGAGACACGGAGGGAGGGAGGGAGACACGGAGGGAGGGAGGGAGACACGGAGGGAGGGAGGGAGACACGGAGGGGAGGAGGGAGACACGGAGGGAGGGAGGGAGACACGGAGGGAGGGAGGGAGACACGGAGGGAGGGAGGGAGACGGGTAGGGAGGGAGACACAGAGGGAGGGAGACACAGAGGGAGGGAGACACAGAGGGAGGGAGACACAGAGGGAGGGAGACACAGAGGGAGGGAGACACAGAGGGAGGGAGACACAGAGGGAGGGAGACACAGAGGGAGGGAGACACAGAGGGAGGGAGACACGGAGGGAGGGAGACACGGAGGGAGGGAGACACGGAGGGAGGGAGACACGGAGGGAGGGAGGAGACACAGAGGGAGGGAGACAGACACAGAGGGAGGGAGACAGACACGGAGGGAGGGAGGGAGACACGGAGGGAGGGAGGGAGACACGGAGGGAGGGAGGGAGACACGGAGGGAGGGAGGGAGACACAGAGGGAGGGAGGGAGACACAGAGGGAGGGAGGGAGACACAGAGGGAGGGAGGGAGACAGACACGGAGGGAGGGAGGGAGACAGACACGGAGGGAGGGAGGGAGACACGGAGGGAGGGAGGGAGACACGGAGGGAGGGAGGGAGACACGGAGGGAGGGAGGGAGACACGGAGGGAGGGAGGGAGACACGGAGGGAGGGAGACACGGAGGGAGGGAGGGAGACACGGAGGGAGGGAGACACGGAGGGAGGGAGGGAGACACGGAGGGAGGGAGGGAGACACGGAGGGAGGGAGGGAGACACAGAGGGAGGGAGACACAGAGGGAGGGAGGGAGACACAGAGGGAGGGAGGGAGACACAGAGGGAGGGAGGGAGACACAGAGGGAGGGAGACGGAGGGAGGGAGGGAGACGGAGGGAGGGAGGGAGACACAGAGGGAGGGAGGGAGACACAGAGGGAGGGAGGGAGACACAGAGGGAGGGAGGGAGACACAGAGGGAGGGAGGGAGACAGAGGGAGGGAGGGAGACAGACACAGAGGGAGGGAGGGAGACAGACACAGAGGGAGGGAGGGAGGGAGACACAGAGGGAGGGAGGGAGACACAGAGGGAGGGAGGGAGACACAGAGGGAGGGAGGGAGGGAGACACAGAGGGAGGGAGGGAGACACAGAGGGAGGGAGGGAGACACAGGGAGGGAGGGAGACACAGGGAGGGAGGGAGACACAGAGGAAGGAGGGAGACACAGAGGGAAGGAGGGAGACACAGAGGGAAGGAGGGAGACACAGAGGGAGGGAGGGAGACACGGAGGGAGGGAGGGAGACACAGAGGGAGGGAGTTAGGCAGACACAGAGGGAGAGAGGGAGGGAGACACAGAGGGAGAGAGGG